>NC_053026.1:431566138-431847973 GCF_003073215.2 Triticum urartu | reverse complement strand
TGGTGAGCACAAGGTAACATATATCATGTAATGACGAAGTCTAAATCTCTTCCTATGCATCGGCATGTCATAAAAGAACAATTCATGCACACATAGTAAAGGCCAATGCATAGTATAAACAATTTCTTGCAATTTTATCATATTGGAAACATAGAGAGGTGGAGATATAGTTCCTCTCTCATAATAATTGCAAGTAGGAGCAGCAAGCACATGCATATTATATTCATCAAAATCATCATGTGCAGTAGTAAAAGGTAACCCATCAATATAATCCTTAATAAGTGCAAACTTCTCCGATATAGTGTAGTCGGGAGAATTCAAAAAGATAATTGGACTATCATGCGTGGGTGCAATAGAAACAATTTCATGTTTGGCATAAGGAACTATAGCAAGTTCATCTCCATAAGTATAATTGATATTGGCATCTTGGCCACAAGCATAGCAAGCATCATCAAAAAGGGATATTTCAAGAGAATCAATGGGATCATAACAATCATCCTTCGGTAAGCACGAAGGGGAATTAAACAATGTATGAGTTGAAGATTTACTCTCATTAGAAGGTGGGCACGGATAGCTAATCAGCTCTTCCTCCTTTTGTTCTTCGCTCTTCTCATCATCTTTTTCATCCAATGAGCTCACAGTTTCATCAATTTCTTCTTTCATAGACTCCTGCAAAATATTAGTCTCTTCTTGGACAGCGGAGTAGTACTCAATATATGGTTCAACATAGGCATTAGAAGCATAATTATCATAGCAATATTTAAGTATGGTAAAATTTTCAGATTTGTAAAGAGTAGCATCATACTTTTCAATCAAAGAAGCAATTTCGTAAGCACCCTTAAAAGCAACAAATTCTTCAATTTCTTGAACATCATAGTAATTATAAACACCCTTAACATACGAAGATACGATTCCATTATCACTAAACTCACATTGATAGGGAAGGTGTTTCTTAGGGTTTTCAGAACAACAAGTAAAATCATATATTTCACATAAATTCCAAGCATAGCATTGCAAACGATGAATTTGATCCAGTAAAGTTTTCCCTTTTCAGATATTCGGTGTCGCACATAACAAGCATGCTCATCTAAAGATTTGCCCTCAACTAAGCTAGTTGGGGTTTCAGCATGAGCGCATAGGGATCAAAGATGATCCAAGTAATAAGCTTCAGCAGTGTGATAGATTTTGAGTGGTTCTTCAACCATTGGTTTAGTAGGTACAACTAATTTTTTTGGTATTTTGCGTTTCCTACCCATAACTAAAGATAGAAAACAACTAAGAACAACAAATAAAAATTACTTAGTGATAAAGAAAACAAGCACACACGAGAATATTCACCCCACGCTATTGCTCCCCGGCAACGGCGCCAGAAAAAGGTCTTGATAACCCACAAGTATAGGGGATCGCAACAGTTTTCGATAAGTAAGAGTGTCGAACCCAACGAGGAGCTAAAGGTAGAACAAATATTCCCTCAAGTTCTATCGACCACCGATACAACTCTACGCACGCTTGACGTTCGCTTTACCTAGAACAAGTATGAAACTAGAAGTACTTTGTAGGTGTTGTTGGATAGGTTTGCAAGATAATAAAGAGTACGTAAATAAAAAGTAGGGGCTGTTTAGATAAATAAATAATAAAGTAAATATAGCGAGTGTGGAAAAGTGGTGGTAGGAGTTGCGAAATTGCCCCTAAGCAATTGACTACTTTACTAGACCGATAGCAAGTATTATGTGGGAGAGGCCACTGCTAGCATGTCATCCCTGACTTGGAATTCTATGCACTTATGATTGGAACTATTAGCAAGCATCATCAACTACTAATGTTCATTAAGGTAAAACCCAGCCATAGCATTAAGATATATTGGTCCCCCTTCAATCCTGTATGCATCAATTTCTATGCTAGGTTGAAGCTTCTGTCACTCTTACCGTCCAATACATAGTCCTATCAACATACAACTAACCCTATGGTGTGATCCACGCGCGCAATCATATGATGGGCACCAAAGGACAGTAACATAACCACAAGAAAATTAAATCAATCATAGCAATTCATCAACCACCGATAGGACAACGAAAATCTACTCAGACATCATAGGATGACAACACATCATTGCATAATAATATGAAGCATAAAGCACCATGTTCAAGTAGAGGGTACAACGGGTTGCGGGAGAGTGGACCGCTATAGATAGAGGGGGGAAGGTGATGGAGATGTTGGTGAAGATGGTGGAGGTGCTGGTGTAGATCGCGGTGATGATGATGATGGCCCCCGGTGGCACTCCGGTGCCACCGGAAGCGAGGGGGAGAGAGCCCCCTCCTTCTTGTTCTTCCTTGACCTCCTCCATAGATGGGAGAAGGGTTTCCCCTTTGGTCCATGGCCTCCATGGCACGGGAGGGGCGAGAGCCCCTCCGAGATTGGATCTGTCTCTCTCTCTCTATTTCTGCGTTCTCAGATTCTTCCCTTTCACCGTTTCTTATATTCCCGGAGATCCGTAACTCCGATTGGGTTGAAATTTTGATACGATCTCTATCCGGAAATTAGTTTTCTTGCGGCGAAAGAAGGGCATCAACCGCCTTACGGGGTGGCCACGAGGGTCAGGGGCACGCATGCCTCCCCAGGGCGCGCCCCCCTACCTCGTGAGCCCCTCGAGCATTGTCTCGCGTGGATTCTTCTTTCCAAAAATCATATATATTCCAAAAAAAAAATCTCCGTCAGTTTTTATTCCATTTGGACTCCGTTTGATATGGATATTCTGCGAAACAAAAAACATGCAACAAACAGGAACTGGCACTGGGTACTGGATCAATATGTTAGTTCCAAAAATAGTATAAAAAGTTGCCAAAAGTATATGAAAGTTGAATAATATTGGCATGGAACAATCAAAAATTATAGATACGACGGAGACGTATCAAACTTCACGGAACTTATTTTTGGAAGGAAAGCAACCCGGGAGACTTGGAGTCCATGTAAGGGAAGCAACGAGGAAGCCACGAGGCAGGGGCGCGCCCACCCCCTGGGCGCGCCCTCCACCCTCGTGGGCCGCTCGTGGCTCCCCTGGCGTACTTCTTCCGCCTATATATATATCCATATACCCTAAAACGATCGGGGAGCACAATAGATCGGGAGTTCCGCCGCCAGAAGTCTCTGTAGCCACCGAAAGCCAATCTAGACCCGTTCCGGCACCCTGCCGGAGGGGGAATCCCTCTCCGGTGGCCATCTTCATCATCCCGGTGCTCTCCATGACGGGGAGGGAGTAGTTCTCCCTCGGGGCTGAGGGTATGTACCAGTAGCTATGTGTTTGATCTCTCTCTCTCTCTCTCGTGTTCTTGAGGTGATACGATCTTGATGTATCGCGAGCTTTGCTATTATATTTGGATCCTATGATGTTTCTTCCCCCCTCTACTCTCTTGTAATGGATTGAGTTTCCTCTTTGAAGTTATCTTATCGGATTGAGTCTTTAAAGATTTGAGAACACTTGATGTATGTCTTGTCGTGCGTATCTGTGGTGACAATGGGATATCACGTGATTCACTTGATGTATGTTTTGGTGATCAACTTGCGGGTTCCGCCCATGAACCTATGCATAGGGGTTGGCACACGTTTTCGTCGTGATTCTCCGGTAGAAACTTTGGGGCACTCTTTGAGATTCTATGTGTTGGTTGAATAGATGAATCTGAGATTGTGTGATGCATATCATATAATCATACCCACGGATACTTGAGGTGACATTGGAGTATCTAGGTGACATTAGGGTTTTGGTTAATTTACATCTTAAGGTGTTATTCTAGTACGAACTCTAGGGCTGTTTGTGACACTTATAGGAATAGCCCAACGGATTGGTTGGAAAGAATAACTTTGAGGTGGTTTCGTACCCTACCATAATCTCTTCGTTCGTTCTCCGCTATTAGTGACTTTGGAGTGACTCTTTGTTGCATGTTGGGAGATAGTTATGTGATCCAATTATGTTATTATTGTTGAGAGGACTTGCACTAGTGAAAGTATGAACCCTAGGCCTTGTTTCATCACATTGCAATACCGTTTACGCTCACTTTTATCATTAGTTACCTTGCTATTTTTATAATTTCAAATTACAAAAACCATTATCTACTATCCATATACCACTTGTATCACCATCTCTTCGCCGAACTAGTGCACCTATACAATTTACCATTGTATTGGGTGTGTTGGGGACACAAGAGACTCTTTGTTATTTGGTTGCAGGGTTGCTTGAGAGAGACCATCTTTATCCTACGCCTCCTACGGATTGATAAATCTTAGGTCATCCACTTGAAGGAAATTTGCTACTGTCCTACAAACCTCTGCACTTGAAGGCCCAACAACGTCTACAAGAAGAAGGTTGTGTAGTAGACATCAATGCCCTACGATGGGCGCGCGACGACTACCTCCGCGACGAGATGGTCCAGCAGCGCCGGGCCCTGGAGGAGATAGCCGCACGCAAACGTGGGCGCGAGGACGAGCACGACATTGTGGTCCTCGACAGCGACGACGACGAGGACGCCCCCGGACCATCCAACCCGCCGCGCCAACCGGGGAGGGTTGCAGCAGGGACGGCGGCCGCGGCGGAGGCGACGACGACGACGCGACGACTACATGCGGTTCTACCGCCTCCTCGGCATGTAGAACTACAAGGGCGGCGGGCGGCAAGGAGCGGCGAGGGAGACGGCGAGGAGCAGACTAGTAGCATTTTTTTGTAAAATATTTTAAATATGAATGAACTCGCCGAAGTTTGATTTAATTTGCGTCGTGTTTGTGACAAAAATTAAGTTTTCCAACAAAATGTGGGCGCCGCGACTGGGGGTCATCACGCCCCCAGCACACGGTTTAGCGCCGGTGCGCCCTCAGGGGGCGATTTTAGGCGCCTCCTGGGGGGGGCAACGGCTAGAGATCCTCTTAGAGTGATCATCTAAAGCAAATTTGATAAAAAAAAGCCAAAATGAGTATGAATTTTGTTATGTTAATTTATTACCTTGACAATATATCAGCGATATGAGACGAAAACAATGTTGAGTAGAGGAAGTGGAGACATATCAATCCTTGGCTAAACCTAAAACGACAATAACAACTACAAATGTGCATTCATAAAAAAACATAGCTCACATAGAAAAATAAAACACGAGTTCACTCATAATTTGATTTCTATTAGAAAAAAGGTCGCTTATAAATCATGAGGTCCACTATTTTTCTTAGCCATTCACCACAATATATTAGGTGACTCTAATTCTTTTTGTTTGTCTGTGGGGTGCAACCATGCATGCTTCCCCATTAGATGAAGGCATGAAGTTTAGTTCCATAATAAAAAAGCCCGATTAGCTACTTGGGTGTATGCAACTGAACCAAATTGGAATTGAAAGATTCAATTGGGACCATGGGTTCTTAAAAAGAAAAGGGAAAACTTGATGAGATACCTCTCTGTACACAATAGATCAAATTAAGATTAAAAGGTTGCTTGGAACATTGGAGGTTTGAGGGAACAAAGGCATCTAGTGCAATTGTGTGGTCTGTGAGGAGCAAAAGACACGTGGATAGGAAGCGCAAGATAATAGGAATGAGATAAGACGCTGGTTTGGGCTCTCAAAATTAGACGATCGCATTAACAACACGTGAAGTCTAACCAAATGGTTGAACGGGGCACTCGTGTTGGACGTCTGGAGTGGATCGGATGACACCAAGACATATACAAACTAGATGATACCCCGCACGTTGCGGCGGGAATATGTTGTAATTTTCAATAAGATTTGGTCGTATGAAACATTTGGATTAATAATATTGAAAAACTAAAAATACATATTATATTTGTATTGGATTATTGTATACTTGCAAAAAATTTATTGAATATAGGTAATATGCTATAATGAACTTTGATGAGGTGACGTGTGTGCATGACTTATGTATGCATGTTGAAATAAATAGAATTAGTGGAAAACAACAAATAATGAAAAATAATTCCCATGCATGTTGTGGTGGGTCTTGGATGATGTGGCATGTGTGCATGTTAAGATAATAGAGGTAGTGGAGATGAACTATTAAGAATATAGGATTTAGGTAGTATACTATAATGAACTTCGACGAGGTGACATGTGTGCATATTGAAATAAATAGAACTAGTGGGAAACAACTAATAATGAAAAATGATTTTCATGCATGTTGTGGTGGGTCTTAGATAATGTGGCATGTGTGCATATTCAGATAACAGAGGTAGTGGGGATGAACTAGGTATATAGGATAGCACAAAAAAAACTAGGATAACGTGGCTTCTTGAGAGTGCATGAAAAAAATACTCCCCCCATTCCTAAATATTTGTCTTTTTAGAGATTTCAAATAGACTACCACATACGGATATATATAGACATATTTTAGAGTGTAGATTCGCTCATTTTGCTCCGTATGTAGTCACTTGTTGAAATATCTAGAAAGACAAATATTTTGGAACGGGGAAGTAGTTAATTGTTACTTGTGGTAGTCTTCATGTGCATGAAGAGTTGGTGGGAACATGCACGTGAAGAGTTAGATGCGGAATTGGTTGATGATAATTACAAAACAGTAAAACAAAGCTAGCTACAGCTATCCACAGCAATTTGACGTTTTCAGCCATCGGATCTCACGTACAAACACATTAGATTGGTTTACCCTCCCGCCGCACGCACCATGACCAATTTAATCTATTATTGCTGCACACATCATCTTCGGGCCAACGTGCCCGGGCCGCTGCTCCGGGGGACGAGCTGCGCGCTCTCTCATCATTTGGACCAAGAAATATTTAACTGGGCCTTCATTCTAGCCCACTGTGCGGTTCCTTTCCCTTGTGTTCCTTTTCTAAAAAAAAGTCACCTCAATAGCAACTCCCAAACCCTCCAGCGGCACTGCCTCCACCAGCGGCGGGGACGCCGGCCGCCGGCTCATCCCGCTGCTCCCCACAAGAAAAAAAAGTCAGGCAGAACACCGAGCAATTGCGACAAGGTGGCAGCGGTACCTACTGGCGATGGCGAGTGAGTTTGCGACTGCGATGGCGCATGGCAGCATTCGTTTACGAGCGGACGAATTGTTTTGCCCTCTTCCAAGATGGTTTCACCAGTACTCTGTGTCAAATCTTTTGTTTCAATCTCTTGCATGCCCTATCTTGTTATTGATTCTTTACTGATTTGGAGAATTTTTTTTTAAGGTTTGCTGTTGGTGCTGAATTGGGGAAGAAAGCCCGCTACCCTCTGCCACAGTTCCAATGGAAAATCTGTATTGTTTTCTCCCTATGCTCCAAATTGTTCATTAGTGGTAAGAGTTAATACATGAGGTTCTTTTGTACGCCGACATTTCACTCAGTTTGCCTGTCTGGTTTAAGATATGAAGTTCCTACTATGAGATTGCACATTGCAGTATGCGTACCTAGCATTTTTACTAAATGTAAATGTTAGGAAGGATTTACATCAGTTCACATGTTTCCATCTCTTGGTATTTCTTCCACTAAGTTGAAGGTTTGTCCTATGACACGGGAACCACAAAAAATTCTTCAAGTTATGAACGATGA
This sequence comes from Triticum urartu, assembly GCF_003073215.2. Classification (NCBI taxonomy): domain Eukaryota; kingdom Viridiplantae; phylum Streptophyta; class Magnoliopsida; order Poales; family Poaceae; genus Triticum; species Triticum urartu. Next base: position 431,840,433 of record NC_053026.1, on the reverse strand, counting down.
GGTAAAATACTGCTTCATGGCATCCGTACATAAAGCACAAGCCAAGTGTTGCACGGCAATATGCAACCCTCGGTGCCATTAATTTCCTTATGCTAACAATGTTTTGTATATAAAATGATTTCAGCTGCTTGATGGAAGAAATTTATACACAGTGATGCAAACAACGGACAATATGATGCTAGATGAATAAGGTGCTTATTCGATATCATTTCTTCTTTCCCCCAAAAAATAGATAAAATTTCTTCTGCTTGGAATATGTGATGTTAAATTGAGCCCTTGACATGTGCCCTGGATTTCATACATCCATGGCACCAATGCACATTTTAGCTTCAATATTATACCCACTTCTGTAACTTATGTAGTTTCACTTAGAATTATAAATTATGTACACTTAAGCTCAAATGTAAAATCCAGTATTATATGTCATTTCTGTATGTGATGCCACAACTCATTATTTTCACTCACTCAATCTTTTAAATGTTTCCTTCTCTATCTTCTATCTTAGGGGTATGTAGAAGATTTGTAAAATCTCATGCGGATTAACTTGTTCAATAATATTTGATGATTATTTGAATTGGCCCTTCAGTAGGGGTATTCAAAATAATTTTTTACCTTGCTATTAAAAATATATTGTTGTCCATGCTAAAAATTGAGGCGTTCAATTCATATCTTGATTGATAATTACACTTTCCTTTCTCTCATAAGTAGTTATATTGCCACTAATATGGGAGGGCGCGGCAACGCGCGCCTTGATGTTCTAGTTTGAGTTGATAACATGAGAACTAAAACCCCCTCAAAAGAAGTTCCCTAAAAAAACATGAGAACCAAAATCTGAAATACATATGCATGACTTATTATTATATTTGATTATGTATAGTTGTAGCAGTATTTATTTAATATAAGTATAATAATTAAATGAAAAATATTTCATATGCATGGTTGAATGTAGTGGTGGGTGTTTTTCCATACATGATTGCATGTAGAGGTAGGCTTTATCCAATTCATAATTATATGATGAGGTGGTATACTTGCACGTTGAGATAAAATAAGTTGATGGAAATGACTCTCTTAGGTATATAGAATAGGATACAGTTTGATAGGGCCTAATGTTGGTGTTATAGTTAACGACGAGTCTACCGAGCAGACTTCAACAGGGTGCCACTATGTACCACAACATCTTCTAGGCTCGTGTGCAGGGAATCGTTGCAGTGCTGGGCTAGTAACCGCTTGGGCGTGTCGTGTTGATGTCACATTGATGTCACACATGTGGGCCTTTAAGGAGACATTGTGCTGGACAAGGCCTAATGCTAGTGTTATAGTCAGTGAGTCAACTCGGCAGACTTCTGCTGAAAGCTAGTCCTCGATCGAAAGCAACATAGTGAAAAAGACTGTCTGAAATCAGTTGGTTCCTATGGGCTCCCGCGACTCGGAGGGCGACTCGCCGCTCGGTCCCCGACCGCCGGCGGCCCTGCTACCGGACATCCATCCCGCGGCCTCCCCGTCCGCTACGATCGCTGCCGCGCCGCCAGCCTCCCCGTCCTCCCCCCCCCCCCCCCCCCCCCCCCCCCCCCCCCCCGACACTCGCGGTGCCTGCTGTTCCCGCGTCCCCCGAACCGGTCGGGCCGCCGCGCTGGGCTGACCTTGCGGAGGAAGACGACGTGGCTGCCGGACGCCCGGTGGTGCGTTGGGAACCCCCAGCTCGGCCGCCGTCGACCCGAAGGGACTGCGCCCTCCTCCCTCGCCGGGGCGGATCGGGCTCCCTCCCGCGGTCGCGCCGGTACCCTGTGGCGGTCTCCCCGCAGACGCCTGGCCAAAGGGCCCCCCTTGGGTCCCGAACCGCTCGCTGCCGCCGCGCCCAGGCATGGGGCGTCGCTGGGCGGCCGGACCAGGGGTGTGCCCGGCTCTCATGGCGTTCCTCCTCCTCTCGGGCACCCTCCTCCCTGGCCGATGTGTCGCCGGGCCGCCTGACGGCCTCTCCGGCTCCCCCCCGTTCTCGTGCGCCTCTCGCCGTTTAGGCCATTTATTGCGTCATTTGGGGCCTCCAAGCTCAGCTACTCACCCCGCCTCGCTCCCCAGATGCCTCGACCTGCGCTCGCCCCGTCCAAGACGCCGGTGCCGGCCGCGGCGGCGGCGGCGGGAGGGGAAACCCTCGCTGCCCCCTCATCGCCTCGCGGGCTGGGCCGACCCCAGGCAGGCCGTCCCCAGCTAGACCGGCCAAGGATGGGCCCTGCGATTGGCACGTGGGCTGCTCCGATGCTGGGCTGGCCCACTCTGCCCTGTCCGCTCCTGGGCTGCGCGGCCCGCCAGTTAGGTCGATTTGGCCCCCAGCTGGTTTCCCCAGTCCTCCATCCTCTCCACCGAGGCGCAACCCAGCGGCAACCCTACCCCTCGCGCTCCCCTCCACCCCCGCCGCCACCCAACTCCCGCACGCGCCCCAGGCCGCCCCCTCCGAACCCGCCCCCATGACGCGGGACTGGGGTGATGAGGGGACCCGCCCCAAGAGACGCGCCGACAACCGCCGTGATGTGGTGCGCCCATCGCCTGAGGCGATCCGCCGGGAAGAAGACCTGCGCCGGCACCTATCGTCGCGCGATGGCCGTCGATCCCCCCGCACTGACCGGCGCTCGCCCCCACGCCATTCGCCTGGGCGGGCTGATCGCCGGGGCCGATCTCAATCCCACTTGCCCGCTCTTGGGGCGGACTGGCGCAACCAATGGCGTCGCTCCCCCTCCCCGACGCGGCGTCGGGACGACCGATCCCCTGTCCGCTCGGGCCGCTCGCGCTTGCCTCCCCGTCCCAACCAGTAGCTCTCCCAGCCCGCGCCTACCGCCCCTGGTCGTCGGTACCAGCCGCCCCGAGACGAGCCGACCTTCCCTCCCAATGCTAATGGGGCAGGTCGCGGCCGTCAGGGGGCTAAGAGGAAGAAGAAGCGGGGTCTTGGTCGTGGTAATGGCGGTGCCCCTCCACTGGCTCCGGCGCGTGACCCGCCAACCTCGCCCGATCCGGGAACCAACCACAAGACCTCCAGAAGTGCTTCAACTGCGGCCTCGCCAGCCATTCGCAGGTCGCCTGCACCAGTCCACAGTGCTGCTACATGATGGACGGTCGCCATGATGGATGGTAACCAGTTCTCAGTCATCTTCCCCGACGCCGTCAGCCACGGGTACGGCACCCGCAGTGGTGACATCACTCTTGCTCTCTACAAGCTAGTGGTGGACATCTCGGTGCCGATTCGTGACCCCTTGGCGGTTGCCGTCCTTGACACGGCTTGGATCCTCATTGCCGGCCTCCCCGACATCGCACGCTTGGAGCGTGTCATCCGAAGCATGTCCCGTATCCTTGGCAAGGTGGTCGTGGTGGACGAGCTTTCCCTCCGGAAGGAGGAGGAGGTGCGCGTCAAAGTCAAGTCCCTCGACTCGTCCAAACTCCATGCCAAGATCCAGGTGTTCTTCAACGACCAGGGCTTCGACCTCAGGATATCCCCCGAGCCGCCCAACCACGTTGGCCGCCCACGCATCCCCGACGACAACTTCCTGGGTGGCGATACTGAGGGGCCGGGTCACCACAGCGACCGGAACCCTCGCCACGGTCCCAACCCCGGCTCGGAGGAGGATGACGACGATTCCGAGGATAGCCCGCCCCACCCCCCGGCTTCCGCTCCAACCTCGAGGGGCGGCGCGGGGACCGGCCGCTCCCACGTCGTGGCTCTGTCGCAGCCGGCTGACGGCAACGACTCCTCTGACGCCAACCTCCAGGTGTTCCCGGCCTCCTCTCCTCGCTCCCCCGAAGTCCCACCCTTCGCTCCAGTCGTCACCGCCTCCACCATCTGCTCGCCTCTGCCCCTCACGCTGGATGCGTCCTCGGCTGGGCTGGGGTCGGTTCCAGTCCGGCCGGCTACTGGCCCGCATGTCGAGCCGACGCAGGCCGACCCGGATGCGCTCGGGCCCCTCCCAGACCTGTCTCCTCGTGCCGCGCCTTCCCTGCGCTCGGTGGCAGAGGCCTCGGCTGGGCAGGGATTGGATGTGGAGCAGACTTCGCCCCCCCCCTCCCTGGCCGCTCCGGTGCTCCTGGTCCCGCTGGCGTTGGGTGCGGGCCCTGCTGATGATGCCCCACCGACTCCCCCCGCAACTTCTACAGTCCTGCCCGTGCTCACCGCCTCACCGATTCAGCTCCTGGCTCATGGCCCGATGCCCGGAGGGGCGACGGCGGAGGTGACCACCCCGGTGGTTGCCCCCCCTCCCCCCTCGGACCGCGGCGTACTCCAGGAGAGGCAGGTCGGCCTCGACTCCAGTGACGTCCTCTCGTCGCAGCGTCAGGATCGAGGCGGCCAGGCCGGAGGGTAGCCCAGCTCTGCCCATCCCCGAGCGGGCGGAGCTTAGGGCCGCCGCCCGGAACCTTGAGCCAGGTACCCCGCTCGTCCCAGTAACCCCCTGCTACTTGCTCGTTTTCCGCTCTAGATTCCGCTCCGTTAGGCCACCTGGCTAAGGTGGCAACTGATTCGGCCATCATGTTCCGGGGGAGATTGGCCCCCCGCTAGTCCAGATCGCGGCGATTCGTGCTTGCAAAATCCTAGACGGGCACCTTGCCGAGGCACGGGCTCGCCTCCAGGACGCCTCCGTCTCCTCCATCGTGGCTCCGCGCGGGTCTGCGTCCCGTGCAGCCATTGTTCCGACTGAGATCCGGGGCCGCACCCGTTCACGCACCGCTGCCCTCCACGCTCAAAGCGCATCCCGAGTATTGGGGTCAAGCAGCCCCCCAATGGCTTCATGATGCGGACCCTATTCTGGAACATCCACGGCTTCGGTCAAGACGGCCGACGCCGCCAACTCATCGAGTACATGAGGAACGAGCGAATAGACATTGTAGCCATTCAAGAAATGATGCGTACGGAGTTTGCGCTGTCGGAACTCGAACATTTGAGCTCCGACTTATTTGCTTGGCACTAGCTCCCTTCTAGTGGGAGCGCATGCCACTCGGGTGGTATCCTTCTAGGTGTCAAGGATGCCACCTTTGAGGTCGGAAGCATGGACCGTGGTGAGTTCTTCGTCGGCATGGAGATCTTTGAGCGTGCCCTCAACTTCAAATGGGAGGTCATTGCCGTTTACGGACCGGCAGACCATAGCCGCTCAGAGACCTTCCTCACTGAGATCCGAACGGAAGTCTTGGCCGCCCAGCTTTCGGTTGTGCTGGGTGGAGACTTTAACCTCATTCGGTCTGAAGAGGATAAAAGCAATAATCTGGTCAACTTTCCCCGGATGCAAATGTTTAATGGCTACATCGCGGACACGGGGCTCCGTGAACTAGACAGGGTCGGTGCCAGGTTCACCTGGACCAACCGCCAGGCCGACTCGACTAGGTCGGTCCTTGACCGGGTCTTTGTCTCCCCGGAATGGGACTTGCGGTGCCCTCTCGTGTCGCTGCGCGCGATTACTAGGATCGGTTCTGACCATGTCCCTCTACTTCTCTCCTCAGAGAACGAGCGACCCCCCCAGCCTCCCCGCTTTCGCTTCAAGACATTCTGGTTGAATCAGCCCGGGTTCGCTGCTGCGGTTGCCGCTCGGTGGCATGAGGCTCGTGAGGCACCCACCGCTCCCTCTCGGCCGTCGACTCCTGGAATTTCTGTGCTAAACGGTCGCGCCAATTCATGAAAGGGTGGGGTGCTAACTTAGGTCGCGACCTCCGAGAGCGGAAGAGAACTCTCCTTGAGGGCATCCAGGCACTAGACCTTCGGGCAGACGCCGCGGGCCTCTCGGCCGAGGAATGGATGCTTAGATACGACTTGGAAGACCAACTCACGATCATCTACACGGACGAGGAGGCATACTGGCGCCTCCGAGGTACGCAGAATTGGGTCCTCAAGGGGGACGCCAATACAGCTTACTTCCAGGCAATCGCGAATGGCGCCGACGCCGTAACACCATCCCCTTGCTCTGGGATGGTGATACCTTGCTACAACAGCCGGAGGCCATCCGGGCCCATGTTGATGGCTTCTACAGAGACTTATTCTCTGCCTCCCCTCGGGGAGGATTAGCCCTTGCCCACGATATTTGTCCGCCCCGATACTGTGTTTCAGAGGAGGATAACGTTGCTCTAACGGCGCCGTTCTCTGAAGCTGAAGTATGGCGGCCATTAAGGGCATGAACTCATGCTCGGCCCCCGGCCCCGATGGCCTCCCAGTAAAGTTCTTTCAAACTTTCTGGGAGTCCATTAAACCAGAGGTCATGGTCCTATTTGAGGAATTCTACGTTGGGTCCATTGATCTCACCAGGCTCAACTTTGGAATTATCACCCTCATTCCCAAAGTTACGGGTGCCTCGGACATCCGCCAATTCCGCCCAATCACGGTGATCAATGTCATCTTTCGCATCCTCGCGAAGGGGTACGCCAATAGGGTGGCCCCAATTGCGGACCGGATCATCCACCCGGATCAGACGGCATTCATCCAGGGCCGCTATATCCTGGACGGAGTCCTAGTGTTTCATGAAGCACTACACGAGGTGCATTCCAAGCACCTCACGGCAGTCTTCCTGAAACTGGATTTCCACAAGGCCTATGACACGGTTAGCTGGCACTTCCTACGGGAATGCCTGCTTCGGAAGGGCTTTGACGAGCGATGGGTGACCCGGGTGATGCAGATGGTGTGCTTAGGCAGAACCGCAGTGAATATCAACGGCGAGATTGGCCCATTCTTCCCCACCTTTTGTGGGGTGCGCCAGGGCGATCCATTCTCTCAGTTCCTGTTCAACGTTGTGGTAGATGCCCTGGCAGCCATCTTAGACAAAGCAAAAGCTGCGGGCCACATCAAAGGCATTGTCCCACACTTAGTAGGAGGGACCGACTTGTCCCTCCTACAATATGCGGACGACACCATTATCATGGTGGAAGGATCGGCGAGCGACATCATGAACCTGAAGTTTCTCTTGCTCTACTTCCAGCAGATGTCTGGCCTCAAGATTAACTTCGATAAGAGCTCAGTGATGGTTCTGGGATATTCCGACGCCGATCGCCGGAGTATCGCAGACCGGCTCAATTGCCTGCTCGGGAGTTTCCCCACGACTTATCTCGGGATACCCATTAGTGACTCGAGGCTCACGGTGGCCGAGCTTCGGCCCACGGTAGGCAAGCTCCATCACCATGTGGAGCCATGGCAGGGAAGGTGGCTTTCCAAAGCCGCCCGAGCAGTGCTGATCAACTCGTCCCTATCTAGCCTGCTCCTAGTCATAATGAGCTTTTACAGCCTGCCTGAGACTCTGCACCATGAGATTGCCAGGGTCCAGGGTCGCTTCTACTGGGCCGGTGAGGGAGACAAGCAGAAATACCACATGGTGCGATGGTCTGAAATTTGTAAGCCTCGTGATCAGGGCGGGCTTGGGATAATGTGCTCCAAGCGGATGAACATTACCCTCCTAACTAGATGGCTTTGGCGGATTACGAACGGCGAGGGTGGCCTGTGGCTCCGCATCATTCAGCGGAAATACCTACGAGGCCAACCCCTCGCCTTTTGCCAGCGGTCCGGTGGTTCCCAGTTCTGGCAATCTATCATACAGCTGCTTCCGGTCCTTCGCATTGGATCCTCGATTACGGTCGGATCTGGCACTGCCACGCTGTTTTGGTTCGATCGCTGGGCTGGTGATGCCCCCTTCGCGGATCGTTTTCCTGACCTGTTCTCCATCGCGGTAGACCCGCGGATTTCGGTTGCGACGGCCCTTATTGACTTAGGGCGTCTCGCATTCCGGCGCCAGTTTGGCCCGGCAGAGACTGCGGCTTGGGATGACCTGATCGCGTGCATTGCGTTCCACGAACCTGTGCTGGAGAATGGAGAGGACCGCACTCGATGGCGTCTAGAGCCATCCGGGCTTTTCTCCACCACGTCGCTCTACAAGGCGATCACCCCTACCCCGGGCCCCGCGGCGCTTACCGCCATCTGGGAGATCCGGCCCCCCTTGAAAATTAGGATATTCCTGTGGCAATGGATTCGTGGCCGCCTTCCATCTGGGGTGGAAGTTCTAAAGCGCAACGACCCCGGCGATGGCCGTTGCCCGCTATGCGGGCCGGAAGAGGATTCGAACCATATCTTCTTCACCTGCCTGTCCATGCAGTTCCTCTGGAGCTGTTTCCGCGAGATGGTTGGGGGTAGTTGGGCCCATAACAACTTCCCCGATCTTTTCGCCGAACTCCAGGCACTGCCACCTTCGTCCCGCCACATTAGCTGGCTGACCATCGATGTGCTTGCCTGGACGCTGTGGACTATTAGGAATAAACTTGTGATTCAGCGTATACCTCTTCGACGCGCTACTGATGCTTTGTTCAAATGGTCTGGTTACTTGCAGCTTTGGCGGCCGCTTAGCCGCCCTAGGGAGAGAGACGCCATCACCTTCATCATCACCCAGCTTCGCGCGATGGCTCTCCGCATGGCTCCGCAGCTTCCCCCACCACCACCCGAGCCAGATTAGCTATTCTCCGTCTTCGACGCTGCCGCCGTGTGTTGGTTGTGCCACCCTTGTGGTGTTTGGGCTTGTTGTGCTGTGCCCACAGCAGACTCTGTGGTGTATGTGTTGTTCGTGAGTTTGTGTTGGACCTTGTTGCGGTGGCGTTGTGTGTGTGTGTGTTGGATGATACCTTGTTGACTTGTGCTTGGTGGTTGCTTTATTTATAAAGCGGGGCGAAAGCCTTTTTCGGTAAAGCCAGTCCTCCTATTGAACGTGCACCAGCGTCAAATACCCGACCCAACGCCTGAAGTGAGCCGCAAATAGGCCGGCCCAATCCGGCGAGCTCACTTGAGCAATTTTGTTGAGTTTTCTCATCGGTGTTCATGTTGGGTTTTCACAAAAAACAAACCAATCTATAAAATAGAAGATATGTTAGAAAAAAAATGTTCAATATGTGTTTAAAAAAGTCAGTCTGTATTAAGAAATGCTCATTGTCTATGGATTTTTTACCATACATTATGAAAAGTTTACTGCACATATAAAAAACTTTAGCCTGTATTAAAAACATCGCCACATATCAAAGAAAGTTCACTGTACATTAAAACAAGTAAAATGTATATAGAAAAAACGTCAGTATATTAATAATGTTCCATGTGTATTTGAATTTTTTCACCATATATTAGAGAAATTTTTATAGTGCAAAAACAACTATACACAATTAAAAGTGAAAAACCCTATGGAAAATAATCAACCCAGAAGGAAAAACAGAAAAATAAAAAGACAAATACAAAGAAATAAATAGGCCCCTGAGTGCCACACGTGTGGCACGAAGCAATTCCTCCTTGACTTTTGATGGCATGTTTAGTTAACGAGGATGTCAACTTTATTTGTGAAGCATGGTAACTTTCTATTTGAATGGCAAGTTTCAGTTTTTTGGGTTTTTTTGGATGGTAATTTTAGTTGTAAAAACATCAGTGTGTGTTACTTCGTGCCCCACACGTGACACTTATCATTTTGTTCTTAAATTTACATGAATATTTATTTACATTCTATAAACTTTTTATAAAATGTCAATAACATATTTGTGATACACGTGAACATTTTTTAAATATCACAAACATTTTTTGGATGCACATTGAACATTATATGAATACATGTTAAACATTTTTTTAAATACATGATGAACAGTTTTTTTCAAATACACATTGAACATTTTTGTATACACATTTTATTTTTCATATACACGCTGAACATGTTTTGATACACATGGAATATTTTGCAATACATGATGAACATTCTTTTCAAATACATGTTTGAATTATTTTTGGATACATGCCAAATATTTTTCAATTTGAGCTGGACATTTTTTGAATACATGTGAAAACATTTTTTTGAGTGGTACGGACATTTTATACAAATTATGCGAAGAAAGTTTTACACGAGACCATTTTTTAAATGCGCAATGACACTTTTAGAAATGTAAGTAAATTAATTGTTGGAATATATGTATTTAATTTTTTTAATATAAAAAACATGGGATACATTGTGATGTATATTGTGCGTACGCTGTGCCATACTTTCAGAAAAGAAAGGCTTATTTTTCACGACAGAGGCTTCCAACGTTTGAAGGAGTTTATTTATGCTGGTGCTGTATTAACATCAGGAAACCTTCTGTTTGAAGAAGGGGCACTGCCGATGGTTGATGGTCTTGTTGTAATATATCGTGTGTCAATGGTTAATGCCCATGGATTCCACTTGTGTATCGAGCACCTCCAAGACTGAAACATGCACAAGTTCGTTTGTACAAAGAGGGCGCAACATTTCTTTTAGTCGCTTGTGCAGAATTTGGTATAATGAATGGAACATATACTCATCCTAACCGTCTCAGAGTAACTCCAATAGAACATGCCAATAGAGTGAATTATTGCTCCGAGGAATGTCCCACCAGAACCGTGATAGATCGAGAACTAGCCGCTAGTACAACTAGGCAGAAAGGTATATCTCATTTCTATTATGTTTTAGTGGCTCATGGTTCCAACAACCATTATATTGCTTTCTATGTATTTTATGAGAGAATTCCTTGTTTGGCCCTTTTTTCTTAAAATGCGGTTCCCCATTTGGCCCAAAACAAAAATTTCTGCCCTGTTTGACACTAGTTGTAAGTTTTCTTCACTTTTCTCATGTACAATTTATTTTTATAGTTGCAACATTCGAAGTGTGTACAAGCTTCTGAATTTAGGCACTTATTTATTTATTGTTTTGGTCCAAATGGGGAATCACATTTTAAGAAAATTTACAACTTTTAGGCACGATGGCTATGTACAAATTGTTGAATCTCTGATCGTTTTTGTCATTGCAATGTTCAAGTCACAATGTAATGGATGTTCTCTGCAGTATCAAGGTCTACAAGTAACAATGAGTGCATTGTTGGTTGGAATGGCTTGGTTTTATGCATTTGTACATTTGTTGCCTACTCTTATGAAATTGAGAATTCAGGCAGATTTTGAATCAACTGCTGCAAAAAGAAATAAATAAGAATATTTTATTTGTGAATGCCTGTCATCCTAGGAAAGCATGCAGCCAAACTTGTATAGCTTTGAACATATAGGATATATAAAATATTAATATTGGGATTATGGAGATAATCTTCAGTTTATTTTGGGATATTTGATTTGTTAGGCACAAGGAAGCTAAGTCGATAATTAAAAGAAAAAGAGATGACAAAAAAAGATTTGATAATTAGAAATCATGTATTTTATGGGTAATTAGAAATCATGTATTTTAGGGATAATTAGAAGTTTATATATTTTTTTAAACTGTATTAACCAGATTACGTGGTGCCTGGAGCGTTGTTGGGCCGGCCCAGCCGCCATACATGCCGGCGGGCGCGCGACCTGTGACTCCGGGACCCCCATTCGCCGCCGCTCTCCCCTCCTCCCGCTCCCAGATCACGCCGCCGCACACGTCGCCGCCGCCGGACGGGTCAGGCGGCCATCACCGCTGCGGAGGTGAGCACCCCCTCATCCATTCCCTCCTCCCCATTTCCACCGTCATCCCCTCCTGCCCTCTCTTCCGTCCGCTGGCGCGCCACTCCCTGCACCCCGTCGCCGTCCATCTCCGTGAACCTGTGACTCCGTGAACCGGCGAGCCTCCTCGCCGCCGTAGATTTACTGCTCCCTTCCCCCCATTCCCCTCTCGCTAACCCTCTCTCCATCTCACTCTGCGTGAATCGCCTGTAAAGAAGACTGCGCTGCTCTCCCGCCCCCTCCCCCTCCCCCTCATCCTTCTCCCGTCGCCCCTTCTTCTTCTCCTCCCCACGCTCCTCCTCCGTCGCCCGACATTTCCGCCCACTCTCCTCATCCCACGTTTCTTTGCTCTTCTACAACTGTGTTATTCTGGCTAGGATGCATTTTCTGGACCATGGTCTGTCTGCATTGCCGACCTGATTTGGGACTTATTTTGATCTCTAAGTTGCTGCTGCTGACTACCTTAGTTAGAAATGATGATGCAGTGCCAGCGTGATGCAACTGTTTGGGCTATGGTTTCTTTTTAGATATGTGCTTATATATGATTCCATGCTAAACTGATTGCAGTTGATGTTTATGTATGATGATGCCATGTCTTTGTTGCTTAGTTTGTCAGAGGTGCAAGTATGATTATCTTAAATGATGGCGTTTTTCTGTTTTGCTTGGCTCATTTATGTGAACGTAATCATGTATAAACAGTGGAGGCAACAATCAATGTCTAGATTTTTTTTAGATGGACGGCATCAGCAAGAAAACGGCAAATGCTAATACTGCGAGCTGTAGGCTTGGCTTGGTTGCTGTTTCGTGTTCATACATGGCCATGATAGTTACAAGGGCACCTACGGACCGATGCATGAGAGAGACATGGCTAGGATGTCAAATTTACGTTTTATCTACTACTACAATGGCACAAATTGCTGCAACCAGCTTAATATGAGTAGGGCGCCACTTTTTAACTTGTGTACATTGTTCCGTGATAGGAAATTGTTGAAATACCCATTCCTATCCAGGAGGTCTATGGGACTTATTATCACTTTCTTCCCCTCTTTGTTTGTGCAGGCCGCTGCTGCCGCTGGGAAAGCTTAATCACCAGCAGCCATGTCCATCAGATCTCTCATCGCAGCATCCAGGTCCAGACATGCCCTCGCCGCTGCCACCATCTCTCAGGTTAGGTGCCCCTCCCCCGCGCTTCCTCGAGCTCTTTCTTTACAACAGAAGCAGAACACTGATTCACAATATCTTTGAACTGATCTGATGTGTTTTACTGCACCTTGTCTGATTGATCAGGCAACTTCCAGGGCGCACCAGCACGCCTGCATGCCTCCTCTGCTCTCGGGGCTTGGACCACTCGCGCGCGCCTTTAGGTATAGTCTGTCATGCCAGCCTGCCTCTTGCTTGTGGAAAGAGCTGAATGAATTGTTCGTGCTATATGTGTGCAGCTCAAGCGCTGCAGTAGCAGATGTCAATTCAGGTGTCCGTGTTATGGAAGGGCAGGTGTGTTACTCCCCTCCCTAAATCTACCATGTTCTGCTAATTGTGTGTGAGCGTACAATCCATTTCTAAGTTTGTAGTAGCTAGAAGAATATGCGCACTTCGCCGTGCTGGCTAGTGTGGCCCTGGCTGATGTGCTGTTTAGAACCACTTCAAAATGTTGCTTTAATACTATATCTGTATAATGAGTTGATATCCATATATGTATAGTTTAGCAGACAGAAAAAATAACACCTCTTTTTCTTGGTCCGAGTAAATGCAATGCAAGTACATTAGAGAATCAAACCAGAATGCTATTACCGAGGTGGGATGGGTCTATTCTATCTAGGCGATACATTGCATTAGTTAAATTGAACCACACACCATAATATCTTAAGTTATTGTACTTTGTGGATGTTATATGAGCCTTATAGGTTTACGGCGTTGCCCTACTTTCTCTGTATATATAATGAACAATCCACGAATACATGCATTATGATTTTGGTAGACATTATCCGCCTTGTGCTTCACCAAAAACACCATAGTTAAACCCTTGTAACGTAAAAGATGGGGAGGTTTGACACACACTTTATAAGCCACCCTCCTTCACTTAGGCAAGGGTTTGCACACACTGTAATCTGACATCCATACGCAGAGAAAAAGCTCCCGGAGCACAGGACTTAGGGTCTTTACCTCCGCCGCAAGGGGCCTGAACCTGCAAAAGCTTCTGTGTCACACTTGCACCTAGCGTGATCCTGCTACTTCCCTACCCCTCTCTCGTACTGTCAGGACTTCCCTCACGACACTCTCTGACTCCCCAGGTCGCCGCCACCGCTGCGTCCTCTCCACCTGGCGCCAGCCGATGCACGCCCTCGCACGTGCCGCATCCCTCCTGCGTCGAGCCATGGCTTGCCTGCCCCAGCTCGGCGCCATCGGCTGCGGCACCCCGCTCCTCGCCAAGGTCTTGTTCTTGCACCCCATCCTCCCCATGTCTGTCACGTTGGTGCTCCGTGAGGCTAGAGCGACGTGCTCCGCCAGTTTGAATACGTGAGAGTTAGACCGCATTTGGCTCATTGGATGGGTAGGGTTTACGGGGATTTTAGAAACTATGGATTTGGGCGTCTCTGTTGGGATGGTACCAAGATCCCATCGATCAGTCAGGATTTGTGGAGCAGTTGACACTGATTTTTGGGCGGTTTGGGTCACATTCCTGATATATGGGAAGAAGAAATCGCCTATGCTGCTATGTGCTTCTACTCTAAGAAATTAATTTTGGGTAATTTTTCTTCTTACTTTTCACCACCCGAGGGGCATATATAACCGAACAGCTTCCACAAGTACAGTGGCAGAACAATAGAATTAAATCGCTAAACAGAGTGCCTGTTTTAACCGAATTACAATCAACAGTAATTAAGACAGGATGCTAAATAACAGCAGCCGTTGGATATGGCCGTCAGGCTTGTGCGCCATTGGATAACTGAACTTGTACCTCACTTGTTTGGTGCCGATAGATGTATGTGCTAAAACTGCCCCTCCTTCTACGACCTGACAGATGACCAGATACCACTTTGTGAACAGATTTTGTAATGGGTTTTATTCCTGGTCGCTTCTAGTTTGGAAATGTAGCGTTTGATTGAGTGTGATTCGGGTTAGGTATCAACTTACTCAAGGGTACTTCTAGATCCAGATAGCAATGATTAACAAATATGGGCCTGCTTGAGTTCTATCTCAGTAATGATTAGCAAATAGCAACAATGTGTTATGTTCAAAAGTTGGTTTTCTGTATCTTGGCTATATTTCCTGGCATGTGATTCTAATTCTGCCTTCTCAGTTAGCTTTCTTCATTTGCAGATTTTGCCAAATGTCTACTCCAAAGGGTATTCTACTCTTTTGGCTCCAGCAAATGAAGCGCTGATTCCACCGGAACTTCTATCTAGCAAGACTGTCTGGACACCAGACCGAGAGCTTGGTGTGTTTCTAGTGTTCCTTATCCATCTGTTGCTATGACATTGCTGTTTCTCTTGAGTGCCCTATGGGCTATTTTTATCTAACTGACAGAGATTTCTTCGTTAACTCTGCGCTCTTTGATTGAAAATTGAGCTTCACTGAACAAGATTTTTCATAATGGGACAGAACTTGATGTCACTTTTTATGTAGTGATAATTGGCTAATAGAAAGCTATATATATATATATATATATATTATTTTCACATTATGCTGAGTTGTAACTTGTAAGTAATATTAATATTTTATTACAGGGCAGTATGAGGACCTAGTAGCTAGAGTAACAAACTTCCATAATGAGGACAACGGATTCATGGTTTTGGATGGTGATGTTTTTGATGTTCCAATTAGGAAGGATATCGTTCACAGGGTAGTAAGGTGGCAGCTTGCTAAAAGGCAACAGGTGCACACTACGATCTCTCTTGTTCTGTTGATTGACTTAAGCTCACAAGCTCCCAAATCATGTGATCTGTATGTTGGGTGTAATATCAGTTACTCCCTCCGTTCCAAATTACTCGTCGTAGAAATGGATGTATCTAGAACTAAAATACATCTAGATACATCCATACCTGCCACAAGTAATTCGGAACGGAGGGAGTACATTCTTAAGTTCAGATATTTAGGGAGTGTTCGGTGATCCACTAGCTCCACAAATCTGAGAATCTGCAGAGCATCTACTCCCCCGCTCCTGGACTTTTAACTAGCGCTCCACCAACTCCCGGAGCGAGAGTGTGGAGCGGAGGAGAGCCGAACAGGCCCTTAAGTTCTATCTTTCTAATGCACGTTCCGATAATTGCATGCACCTGTCTTTCACAGGGGACACACTCAACTAAAACTATCAGTGAAGTGAGCGGCACAGGAAGAAAGCCTTACAAGCAAAAAGGAACTGGAAGAGCACGTCATGGAACATTGCGTGGTTGTCAGGTTATACTACCCTATCTTGACATTCCTCCATTCATATAAATGGTATTGAATAGGCTTCGGAGATATCTCATCTTGTTTGAAACAGTTTCGAGGAGGTGCAACTATGCATGGCCCGAAACCACGAAGCCATGCATTCAAGTTGCAGAAGAAAGTGCGACGTCTGGGACTTAAGATAGCCTTGTCTGCTAGAACAGCTGAGGGGAAGGTATTTGCTGCCTTACTAAATCATTGTGTATCTTCCTGGATGTTCTTGTGTAGAGTTAGCTCCTTCCTTATCCCAAGATAACTATTTCTGTTACAAAATGGATTCTGCATTAAATCATGAACCCTTGTTTAGTACTAGTATGCTTCGGGCAACAGTAATGATCATGTTTATTACTACCTCTGTACCACAATATAAGACGTTTTTGCAGTTCTAATTGAATTGCAAAAACGTATTATATTATGGCATGGAGGGAGTATTTGCTAGAACTATGCGAGAATTAATGTGCTGTTTCAGAAGCTGTTGATCAGCATGTCACTATGAAACTGTTTTGCTATGTTTTATGCTTTCTAGATCCTTTCACGATATTTTGTACTTTATAGATCCTTCCTGAAGTTCAGAGAACAGACCACTTATCCCTAGTTCTAATGGAGCATGAACTAGTTGTACTTTTTGATCAATATCATGTATTTGTAGAATGGTTTCTCTGACTGCCTTGTCTTCTTAGACGATTTACTTTTAGGTTGTCGCTTATGAGATGTGACATTGAGATGGTATTGTTTCCACGGCTTCTTGAAAGAGTAAAAGCTATTGAAATCTATCGATCAGTGTGTAACAATTAATTTGTTTTATGCAATGTTATTTTCTTCTGGTGCTGCTCCCAAAAATTCTCGAGCACACAAAGTGACAAAGGAAAAACTTGACCATCTGTTATCCTGAACGCAAATACGTATACATGAGTTGGCCCGGAACTCTCCATCTGAAACCATTCTCTGCAGTAACTACGTATGCATGTATAGTTTACTTGACCATGTTTTATTGTAGCTCTGCATCTTCGAGGACCTAGAAGTCCCCAGCCACAAGACGAAAAACATCGTGCAGTACATCAAGCAGATGGACGATACGAAGAAGGTTTTGTTGGTGGATGGAGGCGACATTGATAAGAAGTTAAAGCTGGCCACTAAAAATCTTCACTACGTGAATGTCATTCCTTCGATTGTAAGTGTCTGGGTATCTCAGCGGCTTAACAATGATTAACAGTCCCATTGTGGTTTTCGCAGCAGATATTGTGACCCAAGAATAGTGTGCTGATGTTTTACATGTTCAAATGCAGGGCCTCAATGTCTACAGCATCCTGCAGCATGACACCCTCGTAATGACTCGAGACGCCATCAACAGAATCGTGGAGCGGATGCACACCCCCATCAGCCGCTAGCAAAGCAGGGCTTCAAAGAACCTTTCTATGCATACGACGTCTTTTATCCAGTTTTGGTACAGCCGTTCATGAGTAGGCGAAAGTGCAGCCCAACCCTTTGATTATCTGTTGTAAGGAGATCGTAGCACTAGTGTTTTGTTGCAGACGCTTTAATGAGAAATGCTATGGAGAACCTGCGGATGTACCCACTTGGAATCCCACCCCTTTTCGTACATCCCCTTCATAATACACTAGAGGACTGTGCTTGCTTTGCCGCGCCGTTCTTCACTTGTGGGGTTAACTTTTCTTTTTCCCCAGCAGGTTATTGTGGATGATTGTTTTGTTTTGATTTTATCTATGGTCTGGATTTTAATTATGTTTTGATGGTGTTTTTTAATTCGTATATTGTGTTGTGTTGCCGTTAGATATGGTATTTATTCTAATTTGACTGTGGGGTTGTTCAGCTCGTGTTTGTGGTTTTTTTACATGTTTCGGCCTTGGTGCCAGTTGGTGGTGGTTGTGATGTCCTTGAGAGCTCTTCTTCCGTGCGCGAACCATTGAATTGTTGATATACATTGGCTGACCCATGAAGTTCTTGCTCGCTGTGCTTGGCTTCCTTCTTCGCTGGCTAGCCTAACTTTTTTTTGCTTGCCTTACTATTTAAGCTAGAAAAAACAGCCATCGTGTTTCTTTTTTGAAACACTCCATTTAATCAAAAGATATTGTGAATTAGAAACTATAAATTTTAAACTACATTCACAAAATTTTAAAATATTTATGGAGTTTAGACAATATCTGTGAATTTGAAAAAGGTTTGCAGATTAAAAAATGTAGGCAGACTTTAAAAATGTTCATAAACTTTGAAAATATTCATCTATTTGGATATTTTTTACTGATTTAAAAATGTTCACATATTTTTAAATATTCATGAATTTTAATGAATATTCATGGAAAGTAGAATAAAAACAAAAACAAAAACAAAAACAGGGAAATAAACAGGAAAAGCCCCCCAAAAAAATGATTTCGCTGCAAATCAAATGTCAGATTTTTTTAGCATGGCAAATGGAATGCCCAAGATTGCAAATTATGTTTTCGTGAGAATGGCAATTTCCTTTAGCAAGTATGGCAAATCCTAGCCGTGTTCAGTTTTTATGCCAGAAATTGCCATGGTTGATAGAGGAAATTGTCATCCTCATGACAATATAATTTGCCATGCTTAAAAATCTAACGTTCTGAAAGAAATACTATGAAATTGATAAAAAAACACAGGAAGAAATAAAAAGGGAAACCATGGAATACCTTCTCAAAACCGGAAAACTATGTGTTATTCTCAACCAGCGACACATTACACTTACAGACGGGCCCCACAATGATCCATAGCCTCTGATGCACCAAGAGGCTTGAAATCTAGAGAGCTTAGTATCTTAATATACATTGTATTCCTAGCCTAACTCTGTATTCTTTACTGAATCCCACACGTATTTGACAAAAATCAGTTCGTACGGATGACATTGGTCATCATTAATGCGTACTCTCATGTATTTGTACAACAATCATCACCTGTTATATCATTTATTTTTGCTCTTTGACTATCTAGAGCGGATGTGAGTGTCAAATTAATTAAAATGCTTATCTACAAATAAATTATTATTATTATTATTTTATTATTATGGGAATGCCTAACTTCATGGTTAGCTTTATTCAACTCAAATAACATTTAAATCATATGTTGGAAAAACAACAACTCAAAAGAAAAATTCTGCTAAAAAACTTGAGATAAAATCTAGTGTGAGTCCAGCTACAAGGACGGAGGATCAACATGCCCGTGAGAAAAACAATATCTTCACCGTTAGGAGTGCATATTGACCGGGACAAGATATTTTATTTTTTGAAAGAGGAGGCAAAAGATTTGTCTCATTCATTAATCAGGGGAGAAGACAAGGTTTAAGTTGGAGCCACAGGAGGCCCACTGAATACAAAAGTCATTACTCTCGCGACATGAAATTTGCGTTTCGCACCTGCTAGCACCCAAAGCCTAGCTTCCTCCTTCAAGTTTCGCAAGATGATTTGGGAGGCGTCAATTTCTTCCGGAAGGACCCTCGCATTTCAACCGGGACAAGATTTCATTGTTTGGGCCCTTGAGAAAAATGACATCTTTGCCATTAGGAGTGCGTATCGACTAGCAGTTGACGAAGCCTCGGGGTGATCACTTCATTTAGAACTAATCTCGATGGTTGTCCAGACGGGTGGAAGGTGATATGGTCTTGCCTTGCGCCATCGAAGGCTCTCTCTTTCTAGACCAATTCATTCGCAACCTGGTGCAATAAACACATGAGGAATTTAGAAGTGCACGACAACTGCCTTGTTTACCATATGGAGGATGAAGATACTTTCCATGTGTTTTATGCCTGCGCTAATGCGAAGAGGCTATGGCTGACAATGTCCTTAGAATGGGAGCTACATGCGTTTACAAGCATCCAATCTAGTCATGGCTGGTTCTTCCCTCTTGTGTGCAAGATTGATGAGTCCATGCGTGTTCGCCCGTTGATTCTTCCAGGAATGAGCTTATCCATGCAAAGCCGGCCCCACCTATGGATGTTTCTGTAAGATTATCAGTTATGTAGCTTCTCTTTAGTCGTTGGACGTGGATACAAATGGAGATCATCTAAAGGGAAAGATGGTGGACCGGACATGCTTCCCAAATACCGAGTCTACATGAAATAACAATAATGACGATGGCTAGCACATATTTTCTTCAAATCATAGTTCCATTAACTTCATCAAATGCAACAAGCCATGGGGAAGATTAACGGCGCACCGGCAATGCCAATTCCAATGGAGCAAGAAGGCATGGCGACAGAGCAGTACACACCATCAGATCCTTGTCATAATCCAACGAAGATAAATGAGGAAGCTACTGAGGCTCTAGATCCCGCCGCCAGTGGAGGTGCTGGGGGCGGCGAGCAATATTGGATTTAGGGCCGGTGGGCCGCTGGTTCCCGTAGCTGATGGGGAAGAGATTGTGGTGGAGATGGTATGATACTGATATGCTGCTACCCTCTGCTTCTGTTGTGCCGCTGTCGTTCCTGATGTGCCGCCATGCTATTGCCCACTGCTGTCAACCTGCCGTCACCCATGAAGCTCTTGCTCACTAAGTTTTGCTTCCTACTTCGCTGGCTAGCCTAAGTTTTTTTCTTTGCTCGCCCCACTCTTTAAGCTAGTAGAAACAGCTATCGTATTTTCTTATTTGAAACAATCCACAAAATAAGTTAAGGTTTAAAAATATTGTGAACTTTAAAGCCATAAATTTTAATAAAATATATTCACAAAATTTTAAAATATTCTTGGATTTCAAACAATATTTGTGAATTTCTAAAAGGTTCTCAGATTAAAAATGTACTGACTTTCAAAATGTTTGTAAAATTTGAAAAATCATTAATTTGGAGATTTTTTTATTGTTTCAAAAATGTTCACGTATTTTTTAAATATTCATGGAAAGTAGAATAAAAACAGGAAAAACCTAAAAGAAAATGATTTTGCCGCAAATCAAATGTCAGACTTTTTTAGCATTGCAAATCGAATGCCCAAGTTTGCAAATTATGTTATCACGAGAATGACAATTTCCTTTAGCAAGCATGGCAAATCCTATCATGTTCAATTTGTTTTTTGCAGAAATTGTCATGGTTGATGAGGAAGTTGTGATCCTCACGACAATATAATTTGCCATGCTTAAAAATCTAACGTTCCGAAAGAAAAACTATGAAACCGATAGAAACACAAGAAAAAAGCAAAACCATGGAGTACCTTCTCAAAACCAAAAACATATGTGCTAGTCTAAACTAACGACACATACACTTACAAATGGGGCCCACAGCGATCCATAGCCTCCGATACACCAAGAGGGTTAAAATCTAGAGAGTTTGGTATCTTAATTAATATACATTGTATTCCCAGCTTAACTCCGTATTCTTTACAGAATCCTACACATATTTGACAAAATCTATTTGTACGGATGACGTTGGTCATCATTAATGCATGCTGTCATGTATTTGTACAACAATCGTCGCCTGTTATATCATTTATTTTTACTCTTTGACTATCTAGAGCGGCTGTTAGTGTCAAATTAATTAAAAGGCTTATCTACAAATAAAAAATACATTATTATTATTATTATTATTATTTATCACGGGAAGGCCTACCTTCATGGTTAACTTTATTCAACTCAAATAACACTTACATCATATGTTGAAAAAACAACAACTAAAAAAAATCTGCTACAAAACTTGAGATAAAATCTTTTTTTTTTGTGTGTGTGAGAGGGGGGGGGGGGGGGGGGGGGGGGGTGAGTTCAACCACAAGGACGGAGGATGAACATGCCCGTTCACCATTTGGAGTGCATATTGACTGGGACATGATTTCATTGTTTGGCCCCCTGAGAAAAACAATATGTTCATCGCTAGGAGTGCATATCGACTAGTAGCCGACGAAGTACCGGGCCCTTTGATCGCTTCATTTAGCACTAATCCCGATGGTTGTCGGGACGAGTGGAAGGTGATATGGTCTTGCCTTGCTCCACTTAAGGCTCTCTCTTTCGCTTGGCGTATAGCGACCACTTCATTTGTAACTTGTTGCAATAAACACATGAGGAATTTAGAAGTGCATGACACCTGCCTTGTTTGCCATATGGAGGATGGAGATACTTTCCATGTGTTTTGCGCCTGCGCTAATGCGAAGAGGCTATGTCTGACAATGTCCTTAAAATGGGAGCTACATGCGTTTACAAGCATCCAATCTAGTCATGGCTAGTTCTTCCAGCTCGCATGCAAGATTGATAAGTCCATGCGTGTTCACCCGTTGATGCTTCCAGGAATGAGCTTGTCAATGAAAAGCCGGCCCGACCTATGGATGTTTCTGTAAGATTATCAGCTATGTAGCTTCTCTTCAGTTGTTGGAGCCTTGGAGGTGGATACAAATGGAGATCATCTAAAGGGAAAGATGGTGGACCAGACGTGCTTCCCATATACTGAGTCTACATGAAATAACAATAATGACGATGGCTAGCACATATTTGCTTCAAATCATAGTTCCATTAACTTCATCAAATGCAACAAGCCGTGGGGAAGATTAACTACTCACCAGCGATGCCAATTCCAATGGAGCAAGCAGGCATGACGACAGAGCAGTACACGCCATCTGATCCTTGTCATAATCCAACCGAAGACAAAGGAGGAAGCTGCTGAGGCTCTGGATCCCGCCGCCAGGGGAGGTGCTGGGGGCGGCAAGCAACATTGGATTTAAGGCCGGCGGGCCGCTGGTTCACGTAGCTGACAGGGGAGAGATTGTGGTGGAGATGATATGATACTGCTATGCCGCTACCCTCTACTTCTGTTGTGCCGCTGTCGTTCCTGATGTGCCGCTATGTTGTTGCCCACTGCTGTCAACCTGTCATCGCCAGAGAGAGAGAGAGAGAGAGAGAGAGAGAGAGAGAGAGAGAGAGAGAGAGAGAGAGAGAGAGAGAGAGAGATTACTGAGAGTAGGGCCCTAAGTAAGAGGTAGGGATTTAGTTGTGGAAAAATAGACACGACGTAGGAGTTTAGCGGCTTCGCCACCGTTCGTCTTAAGTCGCGAGAAAAAATGGGACCAGTGGGGCCGATAAAACTGCGTCCGGCTACCATGACATATCCTGTAATTACACGCGTCAATTTGTCATAACTCACCCAGAGCCGAAAAATAGGAGGAAATATCGATCCTTGCAGCTTTAATCTCGTTAGAATAGGGTTTGCAAAGTGACGGGTCAGGGGTCCGGGTTCTCCTATTCTTTGCTCATTGTAAAGAATAGTTCTCGAAATGCATGGTGGGCCAGCGGCCCATGTAGAGCTTCATGCACTTGAGACAAACAGAGACAATATTGCTTTTTAGTCGGTTTTACTTATATTTTGTTTTGGCATTTTCATTTTAAAGATTTGAAAAGTATTCATGAATTTAAAAAGACATTCATGAATTTTAATATATTCATGAGTTGAAAAACAATTGTGATTTTAAACAGTAAAAAAACATGTAAGACCAAGAAAAAGGAAAACCCAAGAAAAACATGAAAAATCATGTCCTGAGAAAATCATGAATGAGACGGATAAACAAAAGAAAAAAAGCCTTCTTTCGCAAAAAAAGAAAAAAAGAAAAAAAGCCTTGGCATGCGTACGAGGCGAAGAAGTTAAATGGGCCAAGGTCCAAGCGCGGCAAGTGTGTGTGAAGAATGGCTACTATTCTACTACGCACCGGGATCCTTCTATACGTCGCTTTATGTGCCTGTTCAGTCAACCGGCGCTCGCTGCCGCACCTGGTGGGCCGGCCTACGAAACACACACTACAGTGTATTCATAGAGCGAAAGAGCCCACCAAAAAAGATGCTCCCGTGAGGAATGAAGCTAACCACTAGAGCTACTAGGCACTAGTGATTGGTTGTAGTGCGAACGTATTAAGAACATCCGTAGCCGCGCTATCTATTGCAGATACATTTTGTAAAAACATGATTTTTGAAAAAAATGTGTACACAATTTGAATGTTTGTAGATTTCAGAAAAGGTCACGAGTTAGGAAAAATTTCATGTATTAAAAAAAGTTCATCAATTTTGAAAAAAGTACAGCGATTTTAGGAAAAGTTCACAAATTTAGAAAAAGTTCACCGATATAGGAGAAAAATCATTGTTTTTGAAAAAAAGTTCATAGATTTTCAAAAAGGTCCACAAATTCGTAAAAGTTCCACAATTTTAAAAATGTTCACCAGATTTCAAAGAAAGTTTATAAAATCGAAAAAAGTTCATCGATTTGGAAAAAATAGTTCATCAATTTAAAAAAATATATTCAATTTTCATAAGAAACATTCAAAAATGTTCATTGATTTGAAAAAATCATCGATTTTGAAAAAAGTTCACGAAATCAAGAAGAATACAAATAAGGAAAAAGAAAATAAAAATAAAAGAATGTTAAGAAAAGGGAAAAGTAATCACAACCGGCCAGTGACCTGGGTGGTTACTGCTGTTTACCTCGTACAGGAGATCTTGGGTTCGACCCCACTAACTCATGCGTTTTGATTTTTGCGGGTTAAAAATTAGAAAAAAAAGATACATGGCCGGCCCAGTATGCAGTAGAGGGAGTGCGCTTCAGGCGCCCGCTTACAAAATGACGAAGAGAGGACAAAATGGGCCGTGCGGTACTGTCCGACCATTTAGCATATACTTTCATTTTGTATTTTAAATATAAAAACTTGTCCAAACACTTTGATCAGAATATCAAGTACAATGCTCAGACTATCCGTGAAAAATGTCCCCAGATACCCATGTCGTGCACCAATATTTTCTGATACCAATATAGCACAATGCTCCCTCAAAGAAAATATAGTACAATGTTGGGGAAAAAGTGTGTGTTTTAGTTTCACCATGATAAATGCTGGAGCACCAAAAAGGCTGGATACCTGAAAAGAAAATCTCGCAATAGTGAGAAAGACATGCGTGCCACCTGCAGGCTATTCTGTCGTCAAGCCATGCATATCCTTCCATGCATGCAAAACACAACACCCCAGCTTTTGGTTAGTGAATCAAGCCAGCCAGGGCCACATTTACTGGATTGACTATTAGGGCATTGACCACCCCGCCTGGCGGCCCGTACGCGCGAGGCCCCGCCGCACATTCTCTTCCCCTCTTCCTCTTTTTTTTCGCGCAATGCATCAATGCATGTGACCAGGAACACCGGCCCCCTCCCCTTTCCCTTATCAGAACGGAATCAAACCAAAACTGGTCACGCACAAGCAATCAACCGTCCCTAAGCGATAAGGATTAAACTAACCGGGCCGGCCTAATTGCATGCGCCCGCTGCTTTGCGAGGCGGGATGTGCGCTTGGCTGAACAGTCGCCACCTTGCTTGTCCCCGAGATCGGAGACCAGGCGAGCTCACCCTTATCAAAAAAGGGAGGAGATGCTTTTGCCTGAGGGAGGCCTGCGTCTGCTGCACGCGGCTAATACGTTGAGCTGCTTAGTTTTATCATCGAGCTTCGTGCTAACTTTGACCGTTACTCGCAGCTTTTGGAGCCTACGCTAGGCTAGACTACACTTGGCATCACGCAGCTGCATGCATGCCGGCCTACCCCGTCGTCTTTTGGCCGTGATTGTTGACCGTTTTTCCGTACCGCTACGCCACTCCCGTGTTTATGTTTATCATTTCGCCCGTAGGTGTACGTGACTGAGGCTCTACTCCCATGTTTCGGTACCCTCCTCAGGTTCTTAACAAGGATATGCCTATAACCGCTTGGATCCATATTAGTTGTCGGTCGAACGGTTATATGTAAGTGTATATCAGTGCTAGATATATTCATTTAAGCGATAATTTATAAGGATTAAAGAAAGTATAGTAGTACGTGTTCTAGCACTCTCGTAGAGTACTTCTTCTGTAATTAAGCTGTAGTAAAACCGATAATGCACCACGTACTTTCCGTACGCAAAGTGGTGGCAAATTGTGAGGAGCATTAACACGTGCTAGTACGCCTGATATGGATATGGACAAGCTAGTTTAAAGATGGCTGCGCCACGTCCAGGTCCCTGTCTCTCGCAAACCCCGGTGCCATGCATGGGCCGGTTGCCACTGGACCTATCGACATCTCCTGTGCAGTGCTCTCTCGGGCAGCAGCCTCACCGCCGGGCGCGCATTCGCGCCCATTGGACGGTCAAACTGGACACGCCCGGCCGGCCGACAGGCCGGCGCAGCGGCAGCGCCAACGCGCGCGCGCGCAAGCACGGGGCCGGGGGGGGGGGGGGGGGGGGGGGGGGGGGGGGGGGGGGGGGGGGCCTTGCGTCTGCGTGCCTACGCATGGCCAGCGGCCAGCACCCGGCCACCTTTGGCGCCTGGAGACTGGAGCAATAAAGGGCGGTCCGGTCCGGTCCGGTCCAAGGGCTACCTTTCAAACATAGTCAAATCACGCTTCTCCACCTCACGCTCTCCGGCCTAGCTTAGCACTGTCGCCCATGCATGCATGCACGCACGCACGCACGCAGTCCTCTCTCCCTCTCTCTTCCCCGTGCGGAGCGGAGTACGTTCTCCAGTTGAGATAGAACCAGCACGCAGATGCAGCAGTGCCTGAAAAACCAACCAGGCATGCAATGCACCAGCGGGCAGTGGCTGCAGCCATTGGTTGCTGCTCATCGACGAGTGGCCGGCCAGCCAGCCAGGCCATGCATGCACGCATAGGCACGCATCGGTCAGTGGATTCAATTCGATTCAACGCAACTCAATCATCGTCGCCTGTTTATTTATGCGAGCGAGACCTGCGGGCGTTCTGGAAAGTGTGCTGTTTCCTATGCGGTTTTTATTGCTCCCAGCGGCCCATGCAGCGCACCGCAGCGCAGGCCAAGAACGACGAGCACGGGAACCCAACCACAGACAGACAACTCCCGAACTTTGATTTGAACACCATATTTTTAGATGGATTTACCGTTATTTACGCGGAAAGCCGCGCCGAATCTCCTTGCGCCGCGGCAGCCGATGCTCGACGTACTGTAGTAACGTTGAGTCCAACCAGGGCCATCTCCAACGATTGATCACCGCCTCGTTTGTATTTCCACTGCTAGAATGGGTGGTAGTCTACTCGTTTTGACCGATACGGACCATGTACGACTGCGGCACTCACCCGGTGCCCATACCCAGGACAGGAGACCATTTGTCTGAGGCTTCACATGGTGAAATAGTTGCTACCCAATGCTCTGCCTGCAGCTCAGGCGAGCCCGCGGGAGAGAGAGCAGATCGATCGATGGTGGCTGGGCCAGCCCAATGAGGCTCCGACACCTCTTTTCAGTGAGGCATGCACTGGCTGTTTAGTGCTTAGCCTAGTTACACCAGCTTTTTCTCAAAAAAAAAGTTACTCCAGCTAGATGCTACTCTACGTACTCCTACTACTCTAGATCGTATAGGCCGGACCTGGTAGCCAGGACTGGAGGGCATAGCTAGCTAGGACAGACATACGGTGTACGGCCGGGATCATATCATATGGTCATCATAACATGCGTACTATAGGCCTACATCCACCATGCATGCATTCTCCAATGATCCACATACAGTACGCCTACTTGGTGGAACTCGAGTGAGAGATCAAGCCGATGTATACGCTCCATGATAGAGGCAAAGGTGTCCCGATGTTTCGATGAGATGGTGGCTATTATTTCTGGGGGAGTCGACCTTGACGATCCGACTACGAACGTGCGAGACGTCGCGCCTTAGCAATTGCTAAACCAACTTTCGAGGGATTATTGACCACGCCGGAGCACGATCAACCTGGCCACGAGGGTCTATTTCCAGAAGCAAACGAAGAACAAGTAAGAAACTGAGATTGCAATCTGGATATTGCGAATATAAGATGAAAACTTTATTGATCAAGGTGGGGGTTGTGACGTCTTGGTCTGGTCGTTGGATACAAACGAAGTACGAGAAGTTGCAGCTATGGTAAACTTTTAATCTAAACAAAACCCAAGGAAAAAAGCTACTAGATGGATCTACTTATATATGAGCAAGGGGTGGCGGCCAAGGAGGTGGGAGGACGTCCCAAGGCAGCCTAAAACTAACCCTAGGTCGTACAAGGCTCATGGGCCCAAGTAAAGGTGATGCAACACCTTTGGGCTTATAGTTTGACTTGGATTCTGCTGCAACGTCAGATTGTTTCGTCCGTAACTCAACGCTCCGGACGAATTTGAAGGTGAATCCAATTGGGTTGGAAAGAGCACGAAATATAGTTTCCAACAGAAAAAGAATCACCCAATTCGGAGTCCGTATGAAAAATTTGTTGGCGTTTTGAGTCAGGTATGTCTGTGCAGTCCAAATCTGAATCCAGAACGTGAGAGACTTGGACTCTATCTTCTCTTGGCCCAAAAGTGACGTGAGAGGACTTTTTGAACACAACCTAAACTTCTCCTTTTCCCTTATCTTCATATGTGGATTGTACAAATGTCCCATACACCTGCAATTAGACAAAACACAAAAGTGTGTGAAGTATTTTTGTTCTGGATAACATAAATAGATTATTGAATAGTTTGCATTAGAAATCACCTGACAAATATGCATGTATGCAATATTTTTGGTCGTAGCCAAGGTAGTCATGTCCTCATCATCCTCCATTTTTGAAAACAAAGCCGTCCTCGGCATTGCTTAATCTGAAATGTGGCTAACAAAAGAGACAAGGTGTACATGTTGTATATGTATATGTCATCCATTTTAACTTACCTTGATTTTTGCACATATGTCACATGTATACATGAGTAACTTTCATTGTTCATAAAATCTAAACCCAAAAAATTATCACAAAAAATAGAAGGCATGAAAATATTGCAACTCAGTTTGCACATATAAGTGAAGCTCTTATTCACTTCAAAAGATTGGCAATGTTCATCATTAAGCCATCCTAACTTCGATGAATAAACCTTACTTGCATCAAATTTACATGTTACAAGATGCTTAAATAAGCAAACATGCAATAAGTCATTGGACACAGAATCATCATCAAGATTAGAGGTCATATCAAAATGATTAAACATTGGTTCTTTTGCATCAACAGTTAATTCAATGGGTGCACTCAAAATTGTTGATATTTCAGTTGTTTGATCACATGACGCATTCATGACAGTAACAAGAGTCTCTAAAATAAGTGGTGTGCTCAAATCAACAGGTAACTCAATACATGATGCATTCAAGTTAAGTAGGCATGCTTCATTCTCATGTGAAGTTATATCATCAATACCTTTACTGTTACCTCGCAGAGATGTAGCTGATGTAGGTACGGACGTTGACAATGTACCATACTCTTGATATGATATCGTGCTCACAATCCGAGGTGGGGCTGCTCTAGTAGGTGCAATAGTGGAGTAACCAACCGGCGGTGGTGAGCATGAACTGGAATAGTAGTTGTTGTAGTCACCCAATGCATCCTCCTATTTCTGTCTCTCAAAGGTACAAGTACGGACATACATACCAGTAATGCAACGAGGAATATACTGAAATCTTGCCTGAATATCATGGTTCAAACCACCAAAAAATCTATTCATTGTATCATCCTCAGATTCTTCTATGTCACAATGATGCATATAAGATTTGAACTCTTGGTAGTAAACATGAACAGTGTTACTGCCTTGTTTTAATTGCTCCAATTTGCGACGCAATTCACGACGATAGTAAGGAGAAATAAAATTGTTGTCTCATTACAGCTTTCAAAACTTTCCAAGTTGTGGGTTGGTTATCAATATTTTTCTTACAATGTACACTCCACCAAACAGAAGCAAAACCAGTAAATGCTCTAATGGTAGCTTGTACTCTCTCAAGTTCAGAAAAATCATGGTGACTAAAAACTTGTTCTACTTCAAGCTCCCAAGCTAGATAAATAGCAGGATTAAATCTCCCCTCAAATGATGGTAAAGAGATAACCTGACCATATACTTGTGTGTGTTGTTCCAACTCTCGTGATGGTGAAGATGTGTCCGTCGTCCAAGAACTTCTATCTCTGGAACCTGTCATGATTAGTAGAAACAAGAACCAAAATTCGAGAATAATGTTCCTATGAACTACTAGGATGTGGTTGTAAAGTGCTCACAGTAAAGCAAATATCAATATCTTACAAGTTCTTACCATGCGGCAGGTGGTGACAGGCAACCAGCGGTGTCAAAATAACTCCGAAGATTATGTAAAGCGATTGCCAGGGGAACGTGCGTATACACGGTGTAGAAATATGTGGAGCTGAGTTGGCTATATATGGTAGCAAAAGATTAGCAATAATCAATTCAGAGATGCAATGTTGAATAAACGCTCAACGACGGTACTGTGCTGGTCCTAGACTAGACCGAACTAGAGACGCGAGCCTAGAACACTAATGAGGTCACGTCGTAGCACAACTAGCATTAATTAAGGATACTAAGTAGCTCTGGACAGCAAGATATAAGTGAAGATCACAACGGCAATAAAGATAAGGATGTGAAACAACAGCCAAGCAGGATATATCAACAACTTTGTCTCCAACTTTCCTCTGAAAAAGTTTATGCCGATTTTTTGATTTTTTTTCAAGAATGGTATTGACTCAAGCTTTCAAACACAAAAGGAATCACTCAATTCCGAGTTGATATGAGGAGTCAAAAAATTCGAAAACTGGCCAGAAAAACTGGAATAAGCTGTGTTCATGAACTTCGGAGGGCAAAAAGACCTATTTAGAAGCCGATTTTGAGGTGCCAAATATTGAACTAGCTTCTTCAACTATTTAGATGCGGCTCGTCGCTAGCTTTCGTTTAAGTACTCGCGGAGGCAAAACGGACTTCGTATGAGGAAGTTATGCCTGTTTTACTGAACAGTGCACAAAACAGATTCCAATCCGAATTCAACTACGAGATTGAGTCTAAAAAGATCCGAATTTTGTTTTTTTTCTCTCTTTTTTTTCCTCACACTTTTTTTCTTTCTCTCCTTTTTTTCTCTGACTTTTTTCTCTCGTTTTTCTCTCTCTCTCTTTTTCTCCCTCTTTCCAAAACAAACTAGATAAGATGCAGATTGGATCAAACGAAGATGTGAACGATCTCAACTATTATTATGACAATGAATGGTGGGTAGCACGTGGTGGAAATTGATGGATGGGTGGTGAACAGCGGAAGAGATAATGATGCAGCGGTGGCGTGACTAATGTGAACAGAACTCGAAACTCTAAACGAACTAGACACTAAGACCAGCAACTCGACACAACGATGCAACCGATAATTCAACTATGCAAGCAATGAAAAGAAAATTGCAAAGGCTCAGACTGGCTTGGACCAAGGATGAATAGATCTAACTCTTTTTTGTGGCTTTTTCTTGGACAATAGGTAAGAAAATAAATCTAATCTAGGAAAACTGGAAATTCTCACCGAGCAACCTGAAAACTGATACCACTTGATAGAGGCAAAGGTGTCCCGATGTTTCGATGAGATGGTGGCTATCGTTTCTAGGGGAGTCGACCTTGACGATCCGACTACGAACGTGCGAGACGCCGCGCCTTAGCAATCGCTAAACCAACTTCCGAAGGGTTATTGACCACGCCGGAGCACGATCAACCTGACCACGAGGGTCTGTTTCCTGCAAGCAAACGAAGAACAAGCAAGAAACTGAGATTGCAATCTGGATATTGCGAATATAAGATGAAAACTTTATTGATCAAGGTGGGGTTCTGTGACGTCTTGGTCTGGTCGTTGGACATAAACGAAGTACGAGAAGTTGCAGCTATGGCGAACTATCTAAACAAAACCCAAGGAAAAAGCTACTAGATGGATCTACTTATATAGGAGCAAGGGGTGGCGGCCAAGGAGGTGGGAGGACGTCCCAAGGCAGCCTAAAACTAACCCTAGGTCGTACAAGGCTCATGGGCCCAAGTGGAGGTGATGCAACACCTTTGGGCTTGTAGTTTGACTCGGATTCTGCTGCAACGTCAGATTGTTTCGTCCGTAACTCAACGCCCCGGACGAATTTGAAGGTGAATCCAATTGGGTTGAAAAGAGCACGAAATATAGTTTCTAACAAAAAAAAGAATCACCCAATTCGGAGTCCGTATGAAAAAGTTGTTGGCGTTTTGAGTCAGGTATGTCTGTGCAGACCGAATCTGAATCCAGAACGTGAGAGACTTGGACTCTATCTTCTCTTGGCCCAAAAGGGACGTGAGATGACTTTTTGAACACAACCTAAACTTCTCCTTTTCCCTTATCTTTATATGTGGATTGTACAAATGTCCCATACACCTGTAATTAGACAAAACACAAAAGTATATGAAGTATTTTTGTTCTGGATAATATAAATAGATTATTGAATAGTTTGCATTAGAAATCACCTGACAAATATGCATGTATGCAATATTTTTGATCGTATCCAAAGTAGTCATGTCCTCATCACTCCAGGTTTTCTATACCTGTACATGACTGGCGCGTGGTAGATTTCCACCATGATAAGAAGCCAAGATGCACGATGGAGAAGCACGCAGCAAGCAAGCAAGCAGTGTGCTCGGTGGTGCATTTCATGGCCCAACAGGGACGCCGGGCCAGCCAACCTCTCCATCAATCAATCGTGGGTCGGCGTAACGTAACGTTCGTGCATGTTTACGCGCGCGGGCCTACGTCTCGTCGCCATCCGTCCGTCCCGATCCCTCCAACTCGCCCCGCTGCCGGTCGCGCGCGAGACCGGCCTCAGATATATATGGCCGGGCAGGCGCGCTGCTGCTGGCGGGAGCCAGGTAGTACAGCGACAGCAGCCGCGGCCGGCACGCGCGCACAGTGCGTGCGTGCATCCGCCGCGCTCCCGCCGGCGCCGGGCCGGCGGCAGTGCCGCATGCGGCCTCTTCGATCGGCGACGGACGGGAGGCATATGCGCTCCGGCCGTGCTTGCACAGTGACGCCGTCCTCGCCAGCGGCTGTTCACCCCGCCCGTTTTGACCAGGGACCGAGAATTGAAAGCACGGCGCGTCGTCCTGGTCGGGCGCGCCAGCAGGAGTCATGGCCTTGCCCACGTACTGTACCCATTCCCGGCCAGTCCATGCGTCGACCGGTCTGCGCGCGGTACCGCCACCACTCCAGTTTGAATATCGTCGGTCCGATCCGATCCGATCAAACCGACCGCGCTCGCTTGTACTACAGATCGTACTCCGCTCCCCCACTAGCTAGAAAATCCACACAGGAGTGGATTTACAGTTCATGGCACCTGATCGAGCAAAATCAGAGAGGGTTTCACGGCCTGTGTGAGCCATGTGAGTGGTGGTGGTCGTAGTAATTATATCCACCAACGGATAAGACGACAAACCAGATCGCTATAGCCACGTGCTATAGCGCCGGACGGCAGGCCTACTACATACACTTGCTCGCTCATTTTCCTTTCTTTTTACCGCTTCATGGTTAAACACGTAGACCATGTCCCCGCAAAAAAAAAAACACGTAGACCATGCATTTCACAATTTTTTTTAAAAAAAAATCGATGCATTCAGTACATAGTAGGCTTCTCCAACGCTAACCCCAAATCGGATACTGTATCCGTCCATCAGACCAGTTTGCGGACAGTGATGCAAGAGTCAGCCATCCAACCCTGTTTCCTAAATGTCTGCCTCTGTGTTTTTTTCTCTCTCTAAGACTGCAACATTTAAAATAATTATAGAAAATAGCATAACTCATACATATATAACATGCAAATATCTCTAGTAGAACGATAGTTCAAATATTGCATCCGAGATAACCAGATGTTCAACAAGTTTTTAGAATTCATTGATTCCAAATTCAACGATACTAGTCAGAACCGGCACAAGTCTTCCCACACATATTGCCCCTTGAACTCCGTCCAACTATGTATGTGTGTGAATAGCCTGTCTTCAGTCCTGTAATACATCACGACAACGCGTGCAGTCTATAGAACGTGTAGAGCAATATTGAATGAATGAATGAATTAACCAACATATGGAACAACATGAATCAAAACTTACGATCTCCATAGTTGACGATGGCTACAGGGTCTCAACTCGTGCAACCTCCCCGCAAAACTTCATGACAAAGTTGCACATAATATATCATCGA
This sequence comes from Triticum urartu, assembly GCF_003073215.2. Classification (NCBI taxonomy): domain Eukaryota; kingdom Viridiplantae; phylum Streptophyta; class Magnoliopsida; order Poales; family Poaceae; genus Triticum; species Triticum urartu. The sequence goes on along the minus strand of NC_053026.1, from coordinate 431,806,598 downwards.
TGCAATATCGACTTCGCATTGCGTTAAAGTATGATGTGCATGTCGTAGGGCGCGAAGTTCTTTCGAGAACGAAACGAACCATGCGCGCGCTGCCAAAAGATCGAGCCCATTGAGTTCCTGCCTACAAAGTCTGCAAATACGACCAACCACCCATTGCACAACAACTCAACTCGTCCTCCTTCACCTGAGTATCGTTTCTCTTCGTTGATTCGGGAAAATGGATGTCCAGACCGCTTTGCAGATAGATGGGGTACCGCGTTGGATGATAAACATGTTCAGGTAGCTCAGTCCGGACGGATGCAGGCGGTTTTAGGGTCAGCATGGAAGATGCCCTTAGTAGTAGTAGTACCTCCGAATGACGCATAAAAGATTTTTTTTTGAATAATTAATGAGCATGCCTCCCAATTTTCATTCATCATGAAAGCTGATAATGCAATTACTGTTCAGCAAGTTACATTTCATCACCATCAGCTGCAGAACAAAAGACAGGAAAAAAACTGCACGTAATACGAAACCACACCCAAATCAAGCAAGGCAACTATTCAGACACAATTAAACTAAAACGTGACCCCAAGTGGACTAAAATTAGGTCATGCAAGCAGTAAGGATCCTTTAAATGAAAAATTCATGAGTTCCGTTCCGGAGCACCACGAGTGATAATGAATCTCCTAGTTGGAACTATGAGCGGGGAGGAGGGATGATGAGTGAATTTTATGCATACTTTTTAGAGTATATTTTAGTGCCAAAATACCTCCTATCATACCCATCTAGCACTTATACATGTCCCTAATGCATAGTTGACGGTATTTACTTATTTTACCAAGTCAGTTTACAATTTTTATTTTTATTAGTTTTCCTTTGTTTTGTAGTCTTTGTAGGTGTGTTGACACGTTCATGGACTTGGGACATCAAACGAACTAAGTTGGGGGTCAAACCGGAGAAGTTCCACGCACCAGATGAAGGACCTATGGAGTCTTTGATGTTTTGACATTTATTAAAGTGTCCAAATTGAAGATTCAAGGCAACTAACGCATCAGGCTTTTTGCTAGCAATCCAACGAGCCCAAAAAGGTCAAAATCAAAGTTCAAAGGAAGAAATGATGATCAAAATATGAAACGACTCCGAAAGTCCAGAGTGTACGACGACCTTCCATACGAGCATAGCTTCTCATATGGGCGCTCTTACGAGCTCCCAAAAGCTTCAAATTTGGCTAGACTTTCTTGATTTCGTCTTGGTTTGTTCCTACGGGATCCTTCACGACCAAAACTTGTATTGGACGTGGATTTGGCACCCCTAGACCCCTTGGATGAAAGGGAGGGGGCTTCATCAATGGAGAACCCCCAAGGAGGACTCCTATAAGAAGACCTCCAACCCTAGCCGCCGATCATCATCATCTCCATCTTCCCCAAGTTCCATCAGCCGCCCTAACACCTCCATTGCAGCAACTCCACCATAGAGAGAGGGCCAAGACAAGAAGAAGGGGGAGAGGAGGCACCTCTCACGCCCGGCACCAGCCAGAGGACCGGTGCCCGCTCCATCGCCGCCGCCACCATGCTCCTCTCCATGTCCAAAATCATGTGGGCTTTTAACTTGTCTCTACCCTCTATGTACTTCATCTACATGTTTGAGTGAATTATTAGTTCTTGGGGAATAGGATGAACTCTAGTTTGTACTAGCACCCAATAATTTTGCGCGATATCAAATCCTCTCTTTCATGTATTGTTAATGTTCTTCATGATGTTGGGTGAAGTGCACCATCCAACATTTGCCTATTCTGGACACGAGGATATTAGTATTGGATGAAGCAGAGAGCGGAGAAAGTCATGACAGGGCAATTCCCACCAATCCCATCTCTGCCAATTCGACAGGGGAATAATGGAGAGCGCCCATTGGACGCTTCCATGGGGAAACCCTTAATCATCGTTGTCGTAACCTGCTAGGGGAGGAAACGTTGGTGGTGTGCCTTATATGTTGACTGCACGTAGCGCTGTATATTATACCAGGCTCCGCCCACAAATAAATGTTGGGAAGATAGTAGAAAACTGATGACCCACAAGTATAGGGGATCTATCATAGTCCTTTCGATAAGTAAGAGTGTCGAACCCAACGAGGAGCAGAAGGAAATGACAAGTGGTTTTCAACAAGGTATTCTCTGCAAGCACTAAAATTATCGGTAACAGATAGTTTTGTGATAAGATAATTCGTAACGGGTAACAAGTAAATAAAGTAACTAAGGTGAAGCAAGGTGGCCCAATCCTTTTTGTAGCAAAGGATAAGCCTGGACAAATTCTTATATAAAGCAAAGCGCTCCCGAGGACACATGGGAATTGTTGTCAAGCTAGTTTTCATCATGCTCATATGATTCGTGTTCGTTACTTTGATAATTTGATATGTGGGTGGACCGGTGCTTGGGTGCTGCCATTCCTTGGACAAGCCTCCCACTTATGATTAACCCCTCTTGCAAGCATCCGCAACTACGAAAGAAGAATTAAGGTAAACCTAACCATAGCATGAAACATATGGATCCAAATCAGCCCCTTACGAAGCAACGCATAAACTAGGGTTTAAGCTTCTGTCACTCTAGTAACCCATCATCTACTTATTACTTCCCAATGCCTTCCCCTAGGCCCAAATAATGGTGAAGTTTCATGTAGTTGACGTTCACATAACACCACTAGAGGAGAGACAACATACATCTCATCGAAATATCGAATGAATACCAAATTCACATGATTACTTATAACAAGACTTCTCCCATGTCCTTAGGAACAAACGTAACTACTCACAAAGCATATTCATAATCAAAATCAGAGGAGTATTACTTATCATTAAGGATATGAAAAATATAATCTTCCACCGGATAAACCAACTAGCATCAACTACAAGGAGTAATCAACACTACTAGGAACCCACAGGTACCAATCTGAGGTTTTGGGACCAAGATCGGATACAAGAGATGAACTAGGGTTTGAGAGGAGATGGTGCTGGTGAAGATGTTGATGGAGATTGACCCCCTCTTGATGAGAGGATCGTTAGTGATGACGATGGCTTCGATTTCCCCCTCTCGGAGGGATGTTTCCCCAGTAGAACAGCTCCGCCGGAGCCCTAGATTGGCTCTGCCCAGGTTCCGCCTCGAGACGGCGGCACTTCATCCCGAAAGCTTCCTTTTGATTTTTTCCAGGTCAAAAGACACCATATAGCCAAAGATGGGCACCGGAGGCCTGCCAGGGGGCCCACAAGGTTGGGGGACGCGCCCAGGGGGGTAGGGCGCGCCCTCCACCCTTGTGGCTGGCTGGTGCCCCCCCCCTTTGGTACTTTCTTTGCCCAATATTTTTTATATATTCCAAAAATAAGCTCCGTGAAGTTTTAGGATTTTTGGAGTTGTGCAGAATAGGTCTCTATTTTTTGCTCCTTTTAGTCCAGAATTCCAGTTGCCGACATTCTCCCTCTTAGTGCAAACCTTATAAAATAAGAGAGAATAGGCATAAGTATTGTGATATAATATGTAATAACAACCCATAATGCAATAAATATCAATATAAAAGCATGATGCAAAATGGACGTATCAAAAACAAAAAAAATTCGCACTTATGATCACCCAAGATCAATATGAAGATGCATAACGGGCTGGGATCACGGTCGTTACCATCACCGAGTTGTAGCAGAAGAAGAACGTGTCGGTGCATATCGTACTTGGAATCCCTCGAACCGACGATGAACGATCCCTTGTACCGCCCATGAACAGTCCATCGAACTGAGGACCAACATGACCTCTCTACTTGGTTGCAAGCGTGCAACCTTCACTATCCGACAGGGCTTTGCCGTCCAGAGCTAATCGTCGCAGGAGAATTAGAGGGATGAGATTAGAACCACATAGGGCTTCTAATTATGAGGACAAGAGGATTAGCCCAGCTCTAATTACTCAACTAGGACCAACTAGAACTAGAACTAGATGAACTAGAGGAGGGTCCAAAACTTGTATGATCAAAAGAGCATAAATCCTCATGTATATATAGGATAGAGGGCAGAGGGGGTGTCGGTGTCAAAACCGGCAGATCTCAGGTAAGGGTCCCAAGCTGTGTGTCTGAGGATCAATGGTAACAAGGGACAATAGGGACACGATGTCACTACAAAAAAAAGACACATCCGTGACATTTTGGGCCAAACGAATTTTTTTCTGTCATACATATGACACTTCTATGATGATAATTGTGACAAAACCCGGCATCATCATAGATGTGGTGGGCTCCTACTTTTATGACAAAAAATCGTGACAGGAAATGGGCTTTTCGTCCTGGGCGGGCCGGAGACGCAGCCGCATGACATTCTTTGGGCCATCCATGACGGAAAAAACCGTGGTAGAAGCGAGGGGGGGGGGGGAATTTCGGGGAGTTCCCGGTTACGGGGGGAGGTCGGGGGCCGAGCGATGCACGTTTCTCTCGTACACGTACGTGCGTGTGTGCGAGGCGTTGGCTCTAACTGAACCCGAGCGAGGGTTGGGCTCTAACTGAACCCGAGCGAGGCGTTGGGCTCTAACTGAACCCGAGCGATTGCACTGTAGGCTACATGTTACTGAACCTGAGCGATCGATCGATGGCTGTTAACTGAACCCGATCGATTGATTCCTTCACTACTACTGCTAACTGAAGCCGATCGATGCTACCTCTGGGATGAACAGTGAGCGTTGGGGGGGTGGTGGTGGATGAAGAGTGAGCGGTGGCGTTGCCTCTGGATGAACAGGACCCCGTGGTGTGGTGGAGGGCTGGATGAACAGTAGACGGTGGAGGGGTGCCCGTGGAGGGGTGGTTGAACAGGACCGCGTGGTGTGGAGGGCTGGATGAACAGTAGACGATGGAGGGGTGCCCGTGGAAGGGTGGTTGAACAGTAGCCGGTGGAGTAGCGCGCGGTGGAGACTGGATGAACAGGAGCCCGTGGAGGCAGGAGGAGGTCGACGGTAGCCCGTGGAGGCTGAAGGAGGTTGATGGTGGAGATGAACAGTATCCCATGGAGTCCCGTTTTACGGTACGCCACACCCCTCCCGATGAACAGGACCCCCGTTTCAACCGTAGCGCTCCAACACATGTCCGTTTCGTCCGTTTTGCGGTACGCCACACCCCTCCGATGAACAGGACCCCCGTTTCGACCGTAGGAGGTCCGTTTCGTTCGTTTTGCGGTACGCCACACCCCTCCCGATCAACAGGACCCCCGTTTCGACCGTAGGAGGTCCGTTTCCTCCGTTTTGCGGTACGCCAGACCCCTCCCGATCAACAGGAACCCGGTTAGGCCTCGTTTCCATCGCCTGTTCCGTCCAAGCCCTCCCGATGAACACGACCACGCATTCCGTTCCGACCCAGCCGGTTGGCTCCCATCCGTTCCGTTGCCTCCCAATGAACACGACGCATTCCGTTGCCTCCCCATGAACACGACGCATTCCGTTGCCTCCCCATGAATACGACGACTACACTGTTTCTCCGTTCCGACCCAGCCATGTACACGAGCCCTGGCCGTACGTATGCGCGAGTAGGCGTTCGAGACCCCGCCCGTATGTACACATACGTGGCCGTATTTTCTTTCTTGCACCCTGGTCGCTGTACGTACGTGTACATGCTACGTGCGCACCTCTACTACGATACATACGCGCCTCTACTACGACACATGCGCGTCTCTACATCCACCAGTATATATGTACGTACACGTTCGCGACCAGAATGACAACGCTACGTACGCTTCAACCAGGTGGGTCCCGACTGTCAGACACTTCCTTGCCTACGAAGATGTAGCTGGTGGGTCCCAGCAGTCAGGGGCGAATCGTTTTTTTGCCCGGACGCACTTCCTTGCGTGCGAAGATGTAGCTGGTGGGTCCTAGCAGTCAGGGGCAAACACTTTTTTCACGAAATACGGTGGCCCGTCCGGTGGATCCCCGCCGTCAGGTGGAGGAATAATTATTTTGCACGTAATAAGGAGGCACTTCCTTGCTGCGGCCGTGGACCCAGCTGTCAGCCTCTCCACGTATAGTCCACGTCCGATGGAAGTTGTTCCTTGACCACGTTGACCACGCCGCGCCGAGAGCACCAGGGCGGTGGACGACGGCGAGGCCTAGGAAGGGGACGACGCTGAGCCGGGGAAGACGCGGCAGTGGATGCCCACGTGTAGAGGAGTATGAGGGTTCACTGGTTCGCTGCGGTGTGAGGCTGCCATCGCCGCAGAATAACAGGGGGTGTCGGTGAGTAGAGGGATGGCCTGGCCAGCGGTGGGAGTATTAGGGGCGGTGAGGCCTCCACCGCATCGCAGCCGGCCACGAGAGGCAGGAGCACGAGGCACGACCGTCGCTGGTTTGGGCGGCTAGAGCAAGAAGACCAGAGGCTGAAGAAGCACTACGACCGTTGGATGGACATCGTACGGTCACTGGAGCTAGAATCGTGCATATTGACTAAGTTGACAAAGCCCTCCGTCCCCGTCAACTTAGTAGGCCCACAAGTCAGCCTGCCACTATACTGGTTCCCAGCTAACAGGGAGAGTATTCATTTTTTTGTGTGTAATAAGGAGGCACTTCCTTGCGTGCGAAGATATAGCTGGTGGGTCCGAGCTGTCAGCAGCGGTAACGTTTTTTTCGCGAAATACAGAGGACCTTTCGGTGGGTCCCTGATGTCAGGTGGAGGAATCATTATTTTGCGCGTAATAAGGAGGCATTTCCTTGCGTGCAGCCGTGGACCCAGCTGTCAGCCTCTCCACGTAAAGTCCACTTCAGATGCATGTCGGTCATTGATCACGTTGACCAGGCCGCGCCGAGAGCACCAGGGCGGTGGACGATGGCGAGGCCTAGGAAGGGAATGACATGGAGGTAGGGAAGACTCGGCAGTTGTTTCCCACGTGGAGGGGAGTACGACTGTACGAGGGTTTACTGGTTCATCTGCCGTCGCCGGAGAATAACAGCAGGTGTGGGTGAGTAGAGGGATGGCTAGGCCAGAGATTGGAGTACGGTGGGGTGGTGAGGCCTGCGCGGCAGCAGAGCCGGCCGCGGGGAGGAGGGAGCAGGCAGTCCCGCCGGCGCTTGTTTGATCGGCTGGAGCAGGAAGAGCAGAGATTGAAGAAGCACGACGGCCGTTGGATGACCATCCAACAGTCACTGCTTGTGCATTAACCTTTTTTTAGGAAAGCCTCAAATATGTGGACAACAACATACAACCCATCTTCCATTATTTCTAATAATTTACAACCTATTTGCTAATTATTAAGGTTTGTTTGGAGCCCATATTCTTTTTGTTAGCATTACAGCCCATATTGTGGCCATGGTTAAAAAATTATACGAAGTTTTGCATACTTCGGTGCGGTCCGAACTGTTTTTAATCCCGAAATTTTGACTCACATTCAAACTGATTTAAAAAATAAATGTATATCAATATAAAATCCAACAAATTCTCCACGCATAAAAATTAATGTAATTTAAAATCTCGAAATGAAAAAAAGATATTTGAAACTAATTGTCGGTTTGATGTGTTTTAAAAATGTACATCCCATTTCTCATTACTGATGGGCCATTTTCTCGGCCAGCCGAATGAAAGCTCTCCTCGTCTTGAAATATTTGCAGCCCAACAGGCCTGACAAAGTGACTTACTTGACAAATCACAAAAAAACTGAGCTGTGGCCATGGACCCAGCTGTCAGCCTCTCCACGTACAGTACTCTTCCGATGGAATGTCGTTGACCAAGTTGACCACGCTGTGCTGAGAGCAGGCGGTGGACGACGGCGAGGCCTAGGAAGGGGATGACGTGGAGCCGGGGAAGACGCGGCAGTGGATGCCCACGTGGAGAGGAGTACGAGGGTTCACTGGTTCGGCTGCGGTGTGAGGCTGCCATCGCCGTAGGGCCTGGCTAGCGATGGGAGTAGTTGGGGGCGATGAGGCCTCAAAGGCAGCACAGCTGGCCACTGGAGGCAGGAGCAGGGGGTCTCCCCGGTGCTGGTTTGGGCGGCTGGTGCAAGAAGAGCAGCGATTGAAGAAGCAGCAGGACCATTCGATTCGAACCCAATGGTTATTGCTGTTAGAATCATTTGTTGACTAAGTTGACAAGCCCTACATACGCGTCAACTTAGTAGGCCCACAGGTCAGCCTCCCAACCGGTGCGCCCCAGATGTCAGTGGGAGGAATATTTTTTTTCCGCGTAATAAGGAGGCAGTTGATTGCGTGCAGCCAGACCATCGGAGGGAGTAGGGTGGGCCGGGGAAGCCTGCGCGGCATCACGGCGGGCCACAAGAGGAGGGAGCAGGCAGTCTCACCGGCGCTAGTTTAGGCGGCTGGAGCAGGAAGATCAGAGATTGAAGAAGCACGTCGGCCGTTGGATGGACATCCAACAGTCACTGCTGCTAGAATCATGTGTTCACTGATAAAGCCTTGCGTAAACAAGTCAGCCTCGAAATCTGTGGCGTGTACAACCCATTTGCTATTATTTTTATAATTTTTACTCATTTTCTAATTCATATGGAATTTATTGCAGCCTGTTTTCCATTTTTAGAATTGCTGGCCATTTTCTGGTTAGTACCAGGGTCAAAAAATTAACTAAATATGTGGGAAATTTTGAAAATTCACAAATTTTTGCTGGGAAACGAAATATTCTTAATCCAAAAATTAATAGCCATACTAAAACAAATTTAAAAATAAATTAGTACTATGTCATGTTAAATCCAATGAAATACGTATAAGATATCGGTGAAGAACAAAAACAAAAAAAGAAACTTATATCCCATTTGCTATAATTTTTTTTGGAATTTTCAACCCTTTTGATATTACTTATAATAGACATTGACTATACTCTTAAGACAGGCCGGAATGCATCCCTCCTCGTCTTGAAAGATTTGCAGCCCAGTAATTCGGAGAAAACAAATAGGCCTAGCTTGGGTATTCTTTAAAAAGAAATACCGGGCTACCTATTTTCCCAAAGAACTGGTGCATGAGCATTTAGCTTTATTTATTTATTTATTTATGTTTAGGGGACCATGAGCATGTACCTGGGCCAGATTCATGTGAGAGCCTCCATTCCAGTTAATTATGGGCTTCTCTATTGGGGCTTCATCAGTGGGCTGCATGTTATCAACAAGTGGAAAATGTGTTTCGTACGAAAAATAGTATGCGCTACGTACGATACGGGACACTAAAGGATCGAACCGTGGAACGACTTCCAAAACATTGTGTTTGTCATTCTAACAACACATTTATTCAACCAACAGACGAAATATACTACTGATTGTACATTGAAAATAGCAGCAACATCAACCAGGGCTGGGGGTGCAACAGAAGCAGTAAGCAGGCCAGAAGAGTGAAGACGCAACTCTCTCTTCCAAACCAAACATCAGCCATCATTACAAAAGGGCTACAAAAAACAAGTGTATGCATCAAACTAAATAAAGATCCTACTACACCAAGTGTACGCATCTAACTAACTGGCTCAGTTAGACGTTACTATTTATTAAGCTGTGGAGATTGGCTGACGACTTGAACCAGATGGGTGCCTGACGGGGGAAACTCTAGCCAACAGGTCGAAGTCTGATACTTGCGACCCTCTCTCCTACTTTGGGCTGCAGAGTGTGGCGGCACATATCAGGGTATGGTGCATGCAGAGACGCATGATACGCTGTGTACACACAATTTTGCCCGATGAACGAAACCGCACTACCATCATGATCCTTGCATGGTACTGAGATTGTCCACATGTGAAACAATGAGCTTGATTACCTCTATGGGGAGCAAATTCCAGCCACTCTTTCGGTGGACGCTGCTCGGTTCTGCCATTGTTAGTGCTTGGGTTTCGGACGAGGGGGGGGGAGGCGCCTTAGCGGGGATGGAAGATTGGACAAGATTATGTGCGGACAAAGATGGAGAAGCGAATATGTGCTGCGGGAAGTGGACAGGTGATGATGACTACAGCACGCCGCTTGACTTATGAGACACATACCGGCAGCGTAGGGTCATGTCGATGCCAGACAACTTGCTTGAGTGATCACAGTACTGGTACTCCCTACAATGCTATGCCCTAACTTGCTTGAGTAGAGTAGTAGAGTAGGACTCTGCTCTACTACTAGCACCGGAGTAGTAGTATATTCTAGTCTAAAATAGTTACAAACTTCAATGCCCGAGCGTGGAACGACTACGAACCGTGCTCAAAGACCATGAAGGCGTCTCGTCCTCTTCCTCCCTCCCTCTCGCACCGCCCATGAAGGCGCCTCACCGTATCTGCGCTCCATCTAACCTTGCCATCCAAACATCTTTTTGGTTAGAGTTAGTTCAGAGCTAGTTCAAGGTTAGAATCTAACTCTAACCTCTAACTGAGTTAGAGTATCCAAACAGGGCCCGTGTCTACGTGGTGTTTGGACATGGGCGACGACCTCAACGCCAACGGTCCTGCTCCCGTTGCACCGTATGTGTTTTTGTCCTTCCTGTTCGAAATCGTGGTAGAATTCATGTTTCTACTCTGTATCCTACTACTATGCTAGTCCACATGATTAGTTTCATCTCTGTTATAGCCGTCATGATTTATTTTGTGCTTATTCGGATTAAATCTCGTAGTAACTTGCTCATATATTCAACTGGCACAACGTCCCCTACAGCCACTCCCGTTTCATGGACGGCCTGGTCGATGCCTCCAAGGAGCCCTTCGTCCACTGCTATGAGTGCCCGATGCCGTTTTGTGGCTTGCCGGCGGACATGGTGCATCACCTCACGGATGCGTGCAGCGGTCACTGCTGGCCCTTGGCGGAGAACATCAAGTACGAGACGTGCTACCCGTTCACCATGCCGGAGTCACTGGAGGATCACCGCCGCCTGCTAGTCTCGGAGGAGGACGATAGCGTCTTCCTCTTGATCGTGGGCACCGGCGAGGCCCGCGCAGGCCGCCGCCCCGTCTCTGTAATGTGCATCAGGGGTGACGCCGCTGACACTGACACTGACACGAGGCCGATGTACAGGTGCGTGGTCAGTGTTACTACCCCTCCGGGTCGCGTGGGCGGCGACACCGGCCTCATCGAACGGACTTGGACTCTGGGGAGCTGGGACTATCCCGCTAATGTGGACTTGGGAAACCCATGACATCCTTTACCCGCCGACACGGTGCACGGGGACTCCAAGGAGGTTCACCTGGACATACGCATTATCAAGTTAAATGTTGATCATTAGTCTTTGCTCAATGTAATCCGCTGTCTAAGCATGTGGAGACTTCCATGCAGGATCTTGCTCTATTGGAGTATCGCGCATGAAGAAAAGTGTATCCGTTTATGGTTTAGTCTAGAATCTTCCATGTATGAATTTTTACTACAGTACTGGTGAAAGACTTACGATGAACCATTTCTTACATCTCCTCTGCCCGCTTGCAAGTCATCCTGATTTAATCCCTCCGTCTAGGTGTATAAGGGCATGGTTAATATTACTTAATAGTATAGCCAACTGTTGACTATAAGAAAGTGCCATGTCATCTGTAGCCAACATGTATAACAATCGATACTCAAAAACTAATTCTTACTAGTGTGTATGCACGTGCAATGCACGTCTTAACAGTATGGTGTGATTCCACCCAAAAAATATTTTGAAAAATGAATTCCGAGCAAAAAAGAATATTGTTGATGCACACAAAATAGAGTTTAGAAATTTACTAATTGGTAGTACAAAATGCAACTACTGCCTGCGGTCATCCAGAAATTTTCGAAGAATATAAAAAAAGGTACATGGTGGAACCCACAAATTGTTTACTTCAACTTTAGTTTCTCCTCCAGACCATCTCACATCGGCTCACAACCAACTCTTTTTTTACTCATCACAACCTGACAATTGCAGCATAGTAGAGGAGGCATAGGTCTTCTTTTCAGGAAGGTATGACACGGTGCAGTGATGGTTCCAGAACCAAGTAGATTCAGCAGCATGCACTGTTCACTGCGAATCCCTCCAATATCAGCCGTTAGATTTAGGATATGAGTGGCTAGGATTGATACTCTAGGTGCAATCCAGGACTCGTATACTATATAGTAGTAGTAGTATAGATAGTATAGAAAAGATCATTTCTTGCAAAGCACAATAAGTGTTACTTCTTCACAAGTTTTGGATGCAGGTAGAACAGTTGAACGCTTTTGTTTGCAAAAGATACCTTTTTATCTATTTCACCCGGATATTTGTGAGCTCTAGAGATGAAATAATATCCGAAGAAACCTATCGATACCCGTTACACATGAGATGACCCCCACATCCTTTGTCAAAATAAACAACTCCCCGATCAATGCATTTCACTCTTCGGTGCAACGCACAGGCACCTTACTACTGTAGATTAGTACGACCAAAAAATGAACTAACATTATATATAGTATGATAAATGCTGATGCATGTCACCTAAAATTATATCATTCAAAACTATGTTCAAATACGAATCCAACGATATAGTTTTTGTTGACATGCACTAACATTTTGTCAGTTAAAATCTTCAGTCAAATTCAATGGGGGACTAATAAACCACGGCCGATGTAGTACAAGTGTAGAGGGAGGCGCTGCACGGGAGTCTCACCTCTCACCCCGCTCGTGGCGCGGCAGTAAAGCCATCATATCACAAAACCCAACCACTCCCAGTAATAAGTGGCCTGGTAAAATAAACGGACAAGCAACCATCACAGCCCTCCATCTTTTTTGCATTTCATCTCTCTGCATTTACTTTCTCCAGTTCATCTCGCACACTTGATCCCTAGCTACTACTCCTAGGGCCAGTTCTTTTGGCGGCTTCCCCAGCTTTTCCTACAAGACTAGTCACAGTGGAGAGTAACAATAAGGCGCCTCACTCATTTATTTGGGCTTCTAAACTACTACTCCGTCCTGGTTTATTCCTCACCATTGTAATTTGTGCTAAATTTTGACCAAAGATTTAACTGGTTTATTCCTCACCATTGTAATCCCTCCGTCTAGGTGTGTAAGTCATCTTACGAAAACCAAATAATCCCAAAATACTTAGGCACAGTGCATTAACTTCTACCCCGTTTCTTGTTTCTTGACATATCAACCAATAAGAGATAAAGAGTGTGCATGCTTTTAATGACTTGAGATATCAGACACGACATGCAGTGGTTAGTTCATTGCATGCAATACTATTAACCTTGCTCTAAGATGACTTACTCACCTAGACGGATGGAGTAGTGCATGCGACATGCACTAACATTTCATTAGTTAAATTTATGATCAGAATCTGACACAGATTACAATGGGGACCAATAAACCAGGATGGAGGTAGTAGTTATTGGATTACTAATCTAGAAGCCTAAAAGAACTGGCCCCTGGTACTCCTACTAGTAGTAGTACTCAAGTTGGAGCTCCAATTGCACAGCACAACTTGTTAGGCAAAAAATTTGATACAGGGTGTAGGAAGCGCTTTGGGAATTTGCATGCCTTTCCAACCAGTGAGATACTCCGTACAAAGTACGACAGAGAAATAACCACAGAGAAGGAAGCTAAAAGTAAACAATCAAACGAGCATTTTTGCATTTGTTTTGCATTGAATCGTTTCACAAGCTTGACTAGTGCTATTTTTCTACTTTTACAAAAACCGCATCGTAATGTTAAAACGTGCATTTGCATGTACATAAGTAATAGTAGTACTCCCTCCGTCTAGGTGTATAAGTCTTCCCTCCTTCTTGGTCACGGTGCACAACCAAAGATGACTTATTGACCTGGACGGAGGGAGTAGCACAGTCTGCAAGCATATATCGAGAGAGACGTGTAGTGCGATAGTATATAGTAAAGTTTGTGCTATATGCACGTACTTGCAAAATGCGTACGAATACACAAGGTTTCCAAACTTTTCCTTTTACATACTTAATTAAGGACGCTAAAAATTCCTGAACATTCGGGATTTATCATTTGCGTCCCAAAACTAATGAGATCGCCTTACGAAACAAAAATTATACTCCTCCTAAAAGCCATGGTGCTCGCAGGAGCGCTTGCGGCACGCCACGAGTGCCCTGGTGCGCGGCCGTTTCCCAGCACGCTGACACAACGCCTCTTCCTCAGCCTTGAAACTCGCGAGGTGCTGATTGGCGGCTTACCAGTGGGCAAGCGCGATCTCACCAGTGTGGTGATCCGGCGCCAACAGGTACTCCTCCTCGTTGGAAGCATGCACACGGTCCACGTACCGCCAAGCGTAGATGAGGCGCTTGGGCCCAACTACACTCAGGGCATCGGCACGGGCGTCCTCCGCCACCCTCACGGCCCTCGCACGAGCCTTCTGCCAAAGAGCCAATCGCCTGACTCTCTCGGACGTGACATAGGCCTCCCAGGCAGCTTGTTCCGCGGTGCGCTTCTCTTCCTCGGCCTTCTTCTCCGCCTCTATTTTGGCGCGCGGCAAAGCCTCCCACAAGGCGACATCCATTTCTTTCCAAAGCTCCTCAAGGCTGGGGGGCTCGGCGGGCGGCACGGCGTTCTCCTCGTAGCGAGGAGCCGACGCGTCCTCCGGCGCGCGTGCTGGCGAGATTGGGAACGCCAACGCGTCCACCTCGACGCGTCGCGGCGAGGAGCGGAACGCCGACACGTCCTCCTCGACTAGTGGCAGCGAGGAATGGAATGGCGACGTGTCGCGTCGCGGCGAGGAGCGGAACGCTGACGCATCCTCCTCGACTAGTGGCGGCAAGGAACGGAACGACGACGCGTGACCGTCCGCGTGGTGCAGCGAGGGGCTCCTAGGTCTTGGGAGGGGCGATGCCATGGTGGTCGACGTGAGAGGGAGGGGGAGGAGATAGCGATGAACGTGAATGTGAGGGGGACGAGATAGCGATGTCATGGGAGGCGCAGTATTTATATCGAGCAATGGCACACCTATGTAAGATATGGACTGAGCTGCACTGACTTAACTGCAGGTCCAGTTGCGTCACTGACATGTGGGCCAGACCCCTGTTGGGCCCATATGTCAGTGACCCAATGCACCTGTAGTTAAGTAATAGCTACGTGGGCATATTTTTTGGAGTAAATTACGGGGGAGCGAAGGGGTGGAAATATTGCTGGTCACAACGGATTGGACGAGCTTGGGGGGAGGAGAGTCATGCATGCAAATTTTTTCACACGGGGTGGAGTGGTGGGACCGCTAGAGGGAGAAGGAGAGTTTGGCAGGCATATTGTTTCCACACATGGAGAGGAAAAGATTTGGAGACGAACGGGCTTCCTGCAGGTATGGGGAACGGTGCATAATAAGTCATCTTGCATGCCGGGCTAGGTATAGTCTCAAGTCATTAAAAACATACACGCCCCACACATGTTCATATTTCAAGGTGCACTAAATTATTGCATGCGATGATTAAGGCTGGCCATAATGGTGGTATCTTAGCTGGTATCATGCACACGGGAATAGCAAACATGCTGATGTGGCAAAGAATTAAAGAAGAGAGGGGGGTTAGAGTAACTAGTGTTCATGCATGCATCTCGTTTTCCATTCACATTTTACAAGTAAAATTCGTGGACAAACTTTGACCCAAAGTACGATGGGGACTAGTAAACCAGAATGGAGGTAGTAGTTTTTTTAATCAAAGAAGGGTTTCCCCTTCCGGTTTTTATTACTGAAAACCAGCATCTAAATCTAAACCATAGTATTTGCCCTAGAACTACCAGGTTCAACATCTCGCAACATAAATCCATACAACCTCTATCGCAAAAACCATACAACCATACGCCAAGGAGGTACCTAGTACTATGAATTCCATTTTCGCTCCATACCAATCGTTCTAAAAACTACTTACTACTTATAACGCGCCATTGAAAATCAGAACTCTTAACCCCGCTAAAAAACAATATTCTAAACGTGGCTACTCGATCTGTGGCAACTGGCGAGCCACCGCGCTCCAAGTCGTTCACCTGTGGTCCCGACCATCAACTCCTACAGATCAAATTATCACGCGAGCTGACTATTCCTACAAAGGTGCTCCACCACGTACCCGGTACCCGCGAATGCTGCAATCGTGCACCTAGGGTTTTAGGGTTTATTTGTTAATGTCGCCTTTACGTAACACTCATGTGTGCGAGACAACGAGAGGCCGACTGCGTGCGTGCGCCTCTTCTCTTCGTATATGTACTCCATCGTTTGTCTGGTGTCCAAAAATTATAATAACTACTAGCAATGTGCCAATGCGTTGCCACACGATCAAAGTAGATTAATACATATTCACCGATTTGATAGAAAAAAGTCTAGTTTTGAAATACGTATATCACTAAAAATATGTTATGTTTCACTCAAAATATATCCCTTTGGCGGTTTTGATGAGATAAGGGAGGAATGTTGTTGGTTTCAAGATTCGAGAAGTGCTATATGTCTAATTTCTAATCTTACTAGCAAGATGCCCGTGCGTTGCACGGAACATCAAGATCTTGTGGGAGAAAAGGATGAACGAGGGAAGGCCTTATCTGCAAATGTGGTGAAGAGTGCGGGTAAATTGCCATATTTTCCTTCCTATCCGTCAGATATAAATCAGACGACCTACATTGTAGGATGGCAGGCCCACCATCATCACCAACTCTATTTTTTATCCCTACTCTTATAAAAAGAATTGTCGGTGATGATCGTGTGCCTGCCATCCTGCAATATAGGCCGTCCGATCTATATCTGATGGATAGGAAGGAAACTATGGCAATTTTGCAAAAAGATACCCACACCCCTCTCCATATTTGCAAATAAGGCCTTCCCTCGTTCATCCTTTTCCCCCACAAGATAAACTACTCATACAAATGCATCTTGATGTTCCATGCAACGCATGGGCATCTTGCTAGTTGTTGCAAAAAGCCCATGTGTGTGTGAGAGAGAGGGAGAGTGGAGGAGGACGGAGTGCATGTGTGACAAAGACACAAGGAGTGTGTGTGCGATAGGTATTAGCTTAAAATGAGGCGATAATGTGTGTCTGTGCACGATCGAGAGGGCGTGTCTCAAGAAGGGAAGAAAAATCTACATTGATATAAGGAGCGGGAGAGAGACATGTATGCGATGGTGGAAGCACGAGTGTGCGGGTGTATAGCTAGTCGATAAATCTTTGTGAGAGAAATACGAGTCGGGGTGCGAAAGCGAGAGTTTTGTGTGTGATAGAGAGAGACGGTAGTCGAGAAGGGGAGTGGAAGCAGGAGTTGTGTGTGTGTGTTTGTGTGTGTGAGAGAGAGGAGACGGTAGTCGGGGTTGTCTGATCGGTAAACAAATGAATAATGTCAGTCTGGGATGGAGACGAAAAGGAGACCGCAACAAATGTTGCGTCTACAGGAGAGAGAGAGAGTAATTTTAGTGGTGTGAGTCATATGTAGAGACATATAGGGTGTGTGAGAGAATCCCATAGAGATAAAGACAAAGTGAAAGACGAGTGGAGACTGTGTGTGTGGCGGTGAAAAAGAAAGCTTAGGTACCGAGTGATACCAGAGAATAGTAGAGATGTGAGAGATAATGAAAATCGTGTAACGTATAATGATAGGGAGAGTGTGACACTTCTCAAGGGAGACGTCGAGAGACCATGTTTGCTAGGATAGGAGAAACATGAAGTGAGCGTGCAGGTGAGCTGGAGAAAAGAGAGTGATAGCTACCTGAAGGAGCATGCATGCGAGAGAGATGGGCGTGAAAGGAGTGAACAAAAAAGGATTTAAATATTTGAATTCTAGATGATGATACATGTAATCCATACTCGAACCAAAATTGATCTATCAAACATGCATACTCATATGAATTCACGCACATCTATGTTATTTAATATGTAGATATTACTGATCCATACATTTTAGTAGAACATAATTTGGTTATTTTTTTCGAATTCAACCTTAAGATTTCGAGATCGTTGTAGTTGTAAATGATATTATACATATAAAGGAGCAAAATTCTTTGTTGTGCTTTTGGAAGTATATATAAGAAAATGATGTATATAGAATGTAATTCCAATTGAAAATGGATCCCGCCCGAAAAAAATAGAATACAAACGGGATTCGAATTAAGTTGGCACGATAAACGTGCACTCTGCAAAATTTGAACGAGGCGTGGAAAGTCGCAGTAACCGCCCGAAACCAAAATCTGCGAGATGGAAATCACTACTGCCTATCCCTGCCACGCAAAGCCTATCTGCTAGATTTCTATAGATTTAGATAGGGGTAGGTTTGTAATTTCACCCAAACGTGACGTAACCGCCTCTCACCTGGATTCATACACGGTGGGCGCCAAAACACAGTGTGTCCTCGGCCGAAATCGATTCCCTCCCCGATTCATATTCATACACGATGGGCGCCAAAAACAAACTCTTGTCGGCAAATATTCGGTGTATGCAAGATTACCGTCCTATCCCCAACCGACTAATGTTGATGTGATCTAGTAGAAATTTGAAACAAGGGCTAATATTGTAAATTTCCTCGCATTTGAGACAAGCGCACCCTGAATACATGGTCCCCCCTTCCTCTCTACCTCACTGTTCCCTATTCGTACTCCGTGGGCGCCAAAACACCCTCTCCACCCCACCCTCCTCCATCCGCCGCCATCTGCCACCCCATCCACCGTCGTCCTCCTCCACCATGCCGGAGCTGATACCCCGACGCTGCCGTCCATTACAAGAGATCGACCTCTCTCATCCACGGCTTTGGACCGGGATCCTTGCATCCCGTCCTCTCGCTTCATCCCTGCCGTCGTCCACTTTGCCGGCGTCGCTCCTACGACCGTCTCGTCCACCGCGCCCCGCCGCCATCGTCTACCCTCCTAGATCTGCTTCCACGCCGCTGACAGCCATCGCTACCACAACACCGTCAAATTCTCAGCAGATGCGTACACGGCGCCGCACCAGAGGCGGTACTCTTTCGTATCTGCTCAACTTATTTATCGCAGCAAGAAAATAGATCGCCACTGCTTTACTCTGATTTCTTGTCTTGGTTGTGAAGTTGCCTTTGTCCGGTTTGCACCTTCAGATCCGCCATGGCACGCTCAACACTATACTCCCAATGCTAATGGTTTTCCCCTTCTATATTCCACACTAGTTAAATCACAGTAGACTAAATTTCAAAATTGGGTCAGTCAATTTTTCAGAGCTCGCCAGAGTTCGCCGGTGCGATCGAAGGGGCTCGGGTGGTTGTGGGGCCTTGCCGAACGAAGAAAACTCGACGCGGGTGGGGGTTGGGGGGGGGGGGGGGGGGGGGGGGGGGGGGGGCGGAGGAACACATGCGGTGGGGGCCGGTGGTCCGGCCGGCGGCCCATGCGGTGTTCTGTATGGGAAGAATCAGAGACGAGGAAGAAGAAGGGTTAGGAGATGTAGGATCTTCATCCAACCACCTGAAATGGTCGAGAGACAGCTGGGAGTTGCATTCTTAATGCGTTCTGGTTCATCATGTGTGGGCACTGCGCAACCAACATTTTATTATCCAAAATCTGCTTCTTCTTCTTTACCATGTTCCTCTTTCGTTCTTCTTTAACATGTACTCTCTCCGTTCCTAAATACAAGTCTTTGTATAGATTCCACCATGGAATACATATGGAGCAAAATGAGTGAATCTACACTCTAAAATGTATCTGGATACATCTGTATGTGATCCATAGTGGAAATGTCTACCAAGACTTATATTTTGGAACGGAGGGAGTATGATAGTAGTACAGTATGTTCCTTGTACTGAAAATGAGGAGGAACATTTGCAGTGTAGAGGTCTATACGGTCGGTTGTGATGTACACTTTGAGCCTCTTTGATTCGTAGGCTCTTGTAAACATAGGAATATGATTTGTAGTGGCCTGCCCACTTGAATCCTATAAGAATAGCAAGGAAATGCGGGGAGCTATGTCGCCTTTGAGAGTTACACTGATATTAACAGTACCGCACCTTCACTTGAAGAGAGCTGGTATCCGAAGCCTTTTGTAACATCCCAAATTTTCAATTTGGAATGTTATACACTAGATCATATGCATATCATATTTCTTGCATTTTGGTTGATCCTAGAAATTTCACGCAACTCAAGGACCCTCGGAGAGAGTTGGAGATTTCGTTATTTTCATATTTGAGAGTTCTCTCGAATTTTGAAAATAGGATCATTTGATTTATTTATTTTATCTTCAATAATTTTTCCGGTGTCAAAATATATGAGAGAGGGAATAATATGACTTTCCCAAATTTAGGAAAAATGAAGATATAATAAATAGATCAATTTTGCTTTCCGGTGTTTATTTGCATTTTATTTGGATAGGGAAAAATGCGCGTTTTCAAAAATTGCATTTTAGGTCCGGAGAAAAGTTCATTTTGTTCGGCTCATTTTTAGGAGTCGGGGAAAATTTACTTTAGATTTTTCGGAGTTCGTTTAGATCCCTTTTTGTTTTTTTTCTATGCGAGGAAACTATTTAAAAAAAAATTTGAGCAGCGCCTTGGGCCAAAGGCCCAAGCCAAGCCACCTACCGCCGCGCTCCCAGCCTCCAGGCGCCGAGCCAGGAGCCGGTCGGCCGCCGCCGCCTCTTGCTAGGACCGAATCCTTTTAGGATTCTAGGGCGCCCCTTGTCCCCTTTCCTTATTTCGTTTATTTTCTAGATCTTTCCTACTCCTATTCCAATTCCTTGTCCTCTACCCCAAGTAAACCCCTCCCCTCCCCAATATAAATACCCAAGCACCCCCCCCTCTAAACACATCAAATCAAAGCTCTCCTCCACACCGCGCCTTGCACCGCCGCCGCGCCGCATCACACCGCGCCCTGCGTCACCGCCGCCGCGCCGCCTCACCCGCGCCGCCACCCCACACTCGCGCCGCCGCCTCACCCGCGCCGCCACCCCACACTCGCGCTGCCGCCGCACCTTGCCGCCGCCGCCCCACACCCCGCGCCGCCGCCGCACCTTGCCGCTGCCGCCCCACACCCGCGCCGCCGCCGCACCTTACCGCCGCCGCCCCACACCCGCGCCGCCGCCGCACCTTGCCCACGCCGCCGCCCTACGCCGACGCCGCCGGAGCCCCTCACCGGAGACCTCGCGAAGGTTGCCCCGCGCTACATCAATTCTTTTTCTCAGATCATTTTCTTCTAATCGTTCCGATTCTTTTCTTCTCTAAACCGTTCCGGTTTTCTAGATCAGTTTTTCGATCGGTTTTTCTTCTCCGAAACCCTAGATCGGATTCGTTTTCTTCTCCGATTTAGTTGCCTTTGGACCGTTCGCCGGACCGTTCGTCCTAACGAACGTGATCACCAGATTCTTCTAGGTTAACGACGTCCGTTCGTTTAACCGTTCTTCTTTTTCTTTTCGTCGGATTTATTCCGCGATCGCGATCTCAGATCCGATCTTCTTCCTAGTCTATCTTTTCGCTCGTTTATCGGAATCAGGTGATTCAAGCGCCTGGAGTTTCGTCTCGAAACCGCCGTTCCGTCTAATCAACTTGAACAAGCTTTTGTTACAGTAAAATTTTGACCTAGTTTCAACTTGCTAGAACCGAGTTGTTTTCTTCCGCCGTTTGTTTTTCGTTCTTTCTTTGCAACCGGAGTTCTTAAGTTGAACTACCTGGTTCGTTCTCTTGTTCGAGTTTTACCTGTGCATTAGATGAGTACTTATTGTATGCTTGTTGTTTGTCTGCGATAGATTACCCGGATTGCGCCGCTTGTTACTTCGAAACCCTAGGACTCGCGGTTCATCAGCAAGGCAAGTAACACTTTGATCATACCTTTTCTACAACCCATGTTTTACTGCATTAGATCAATCCTCACACATTGCATGATTAGGATCTAATTAAATTGTGGGATGGGAAGTAGATGAGGTAGTACCTATTACCTGTATTATTATCAAACCTTTGGGAGTTACTTCTACGTTTGCTTATTATGCCATGCTTTGCTAGTAGACGTGGATTGGGTGAGTGATATCCATGACAGATGTGAGATTGATAATTTTAATGGTTTATCTAAGGTGGCAACTTAAACACACATCTGGGTGGATTGAGGCACCTGATGTCTATCAGGACTTGCCTGTTTTTTTTGGACCGCCACCCAGGCTCAAAGGGATCATAAGATAATTCATGCTAGAAACTTCCGTGTGCAGCCACATGCTACTATGGGCTCTAGCATAGTTGACTAAGTTGTGCGAACTCTTACGGGGTGGACTAGCAGATGTAGGGGATGTAGGTGTACCGGTCTACCCCACATGTAAGGTGCTAGTGCTTCTGAAAGACTATGTCTCGGTCATCCGTTTCTCAAACACCATGTAGTGCGAGGAAACAAACGGAGGCGATCGAGTCATGTGGGGAAAAGTGTGCAACCTCTGCAGAGTAACAAACTAATCATGATTAGCCGTGTCCCCGGTTATGGACAACTTGAGTATCTAGTACTTGAATATCATTGTGAATCTCAACATGTTACTTCTAATTAATGTTATTGGGTTTTAATTACTTTTAATTGGGATTGAGAATGCTGTCAACCATTCTCAATGTTTCACAACCACCATGATAGTAAATAAAATGTATTCCTTTGCAGTAGGGAAAAACTGGCTTTACGCAAAACTGTAACCATAGAGCTTTCCACCAGCCATATATGCATATAGTATAGCTGTTTCATTCCATTACTCTCTATGTGTTACTTTGCCAGCATATTCCATGTGCTGACCCGTTTTCGGGCTGCAACGTTAATGTTGCAGACTTTTCAGACGACGATTGAGGTGTTTAGGTCGTGGCCCTATACTCAGTGATGCCGCTGGAGTTGATGGACCCATTTATCTTCCAAGTCTTCCGCTGTTATCTTTAAAATATGGCCTTAAGCCATATTTATTGTAATAAGTTTCTTTTTGAGCCATCGATGTAATAAGTGTGTGATTGCAACTCTGCTATAAAACCTCGATGTACTGTGTGGTGTCAGCATTACTGATCCAGGGATGACACCGTAGCACAGTAGACGTGATCCATTCGGGTCAGGTCGCTACACCTTTCTAGCCGTACCGTCAATACTAGCACATATATTCCAGCAAGTTCCACTTTGCTGATTTTACTGTGATACTTAAGGTTTTCCCGTTATATCTACACTATGATCTGTGTAGCTGCTTTGTGTCGCACTAGCAGCAGCCCACTCTTGAAGCTAAACACTGCAATGACTTACAAAATTGGCACCAAGGCATTGAGTGCCATTCTGGATGCAATGAAACTCATACGCTCCCCACCTGTTGATTCTTGTTCAGAATATGATCCTAATGACTATTCTAACCTCGAGGAGTCAAAGGCAGATGGCCAGTCCTGTTCACCCATCAAGGTGCCCGTTCTAATTTGGCAATGTTTTATTGATTGCGGGTATCTTGCATATGTTGTCTTGCATTTCTTCTACTTTGTTGCACCGCCATCTGCTTAGTTTACTCATCATATATGTCGAGATGCCATGCCCATCCATTATCAATACATATTCCATCTGTCATCATACCATGTTTTCCACTCAAATGTTGTTCTTGTGCATCAGACATCAAAAAGGAAGAGGGTTATTGCCGAACTTGAAGGAGCACCAGCAAAGTCCTTGAAAAACGTGGTGGTGCCGGAGAAATTCGACATCACCACACTTATATTGGCTGTACAACCAGTGACACAAAATGTAGGACCGACTCCAGCAGACTGTACCCATACTTCACTGGCCACACCACTAGCCCCACCACACAGGACCTGCACTCCAGCAAAAGGTATACCGATTTCATTTGCCATAGCACCAGCTGTACCACAGAAAAATCCCACTTCAGCAAAAAGTACAGCAAGTCCACCGGCCGAAGACCTACCCCAACTGCAGAGACGGCCAATTCCTGCAGATTGGAACCCCATTCCATTTATTCCCAGTTTAAAAGACAATGTTTTCAATGTTGTTAGGGACCACGTGCATATATTCCCATCATGGGAAGATTATTGTGAAGACAAACACCATTTTCACATCTTCCTGTCCAACTTACGTGTAAGTGCTATTATTCATGGTTATTATTTTTCTGTTTTCTGCTGATTGAACACATCAATGATTTACATTACATTGTTGTAACTAGGCGAGGGTCAATCTCGATAGTCATGACGAGCAAAGCTTGCTTGTGCTTTTCAAGAAAGCATTGCAGCAGTATCGGTGTTACCTGAGGAAATCACACTTTGATGGCAAGTCTATAAACGAATTTCCGGTGAAGTCCCATGTGCTAAATTTAGAAGACATTGAATGGAAAAACCTTGTTATGCACTGGTCTCGTTCCCAGGATGAGGTACTGTCTATGAAATCACATGACAATTTGAACTTCTACTTTTCCGCATGTGCCTTACGGATCTGTTTTGCAGGAAATCCGCTCGAAGAAGAATTCTGGTTTGACAAGAACGATAGGATATCGCAAATATGCTGCCCGCTGCTATTCTCTTGTTAGTACCTGTTGTCCTGTATCACTGTACTTGTATACATACCTGGTTCATTCTGTGACAACAATATGCATGATAGCTTGCTTATCAATTGTTCGCTCCAAATTATCTGATCTATATGAATGGTTACATTAGTGTAGAATATATCCAATGCCAATGTTTTTTTTACCTCTGCATTGTTCTTGTAAGTACATCCTGTCCTTTATCAGTGTACTTATAATGACAGGTAGTTGTTCATGTACCATCACTCTGCAGCTTATTTTCCTTTGCCCTCCATTTTCTACACATCAGATCTATATTTACTCTTACCATAAGGTTGGTACTGAAGAAGTTTAGCTGTGCATTGCTCTTGGCTGTACCTTTTGCCTGTATCGCTGCACTTACATTTATAGCTACTTGGTTATGTAGCATCACTCTTCATCTTATCTTAAATATTCTCCATTTTTTCATATATTATCACATCTATATTTACTCTTAATAAAATGTAGAATAAAGGCAATGCTTTTGAAGAAGATTCCGTGGTAAACTTCTTGAATTGCCGCCCCATCAGCATGGACAAGGCCTTTATAGAGCCTGTCTTCACCAATAATGTAAGTTTGTCCATCTCAAGCCTTCAAACTTTGTTGTATATATTTGGTTAGGCATGACTGCAACAGCTGTTTATTTTTGGTGTTTGCATCAAATTGCTTGTTTAAAGTTTATTATGTAGTTCATAAACAAAAGTTTGTCCTTTCTCAATTTAAGTTTTCAGTTGTACAACCAAGTTCCTTCTTCATACCATGCAAATTAAACTATACAGAGCAAGTGATCTTCTTTTGCACTGCATGTATGCTTCTGTTCTTCATCCGTAATCCAGTGGTGTGGTGAACCTACCCACTACAGCACAATGTCATATTCTGCAATGTCTTAACTATGAACAATGTCATATCATTCTACTATTCTTTAAACCGCCTCTTTATTTGCCAATCTGAAATGGTATAAATTGACAGCACACTAACCATTGATACTTATGAGTTCCTGATCTGTAATCCAGTGGTGTCGTGAAGCTGCCAACTCCTTCACATTGTCATTTCCTGCCATGTCTTGACCTGAACAATACCATATTGTGTTAATGCAATTTTAAACTATGTCACTTTATTTGTCAGTAAGAAATGTGATGAATTGTCAGCACTGATACTTTTATGTGCAAAACCTGTCATCTATCTGCTTGTTTATCTTTCAGAGTGAGGAAGATATAAGTGTTGAACAAGCGCAGTCTCATCATCTTGCTCAGCTGCTTGCGTTGCAGCTCCCCAGCAGGGCTAACCTTTCTTGAACTCTATTGAAGTGTTGTCGGTTTTGTATATTATTTTGTCGGCATGTTTATTTGCACAGGTGGCGATCTTTGATGCCCAGTGTATGTAATCTGCTGTCTGCTTGTGCTTTATTATCATAGTGGCGAACTTCGATGCCCATTGGATGTAATATGCCGTAATTTCTTTATTGTATAGTCTAGGTTTTTTCTTATTCACGATGCTGCAGTTATTTTACTGTATATATATCCTGTCTTCGCAGTAAACCAGCCAAACCGTAAAATTACGGTACATAATCGGGCCGTCATGCAATCACGATGTAGGTTGGGCCTGAAACGTGCCGAACAGCTCACGGGCCGGCAGCAGCCCGAAATGAACCCCGACCCATGATTGTGCGAATCAAATCACAGGCTTTTAATAGGCCAAAATTGTCTCGGTCCTTGTTTGGCCCAATCAGATATTGGCTGCGAGCAGGCTGGATGCAAACCAGGCCGTAGTTAGGCCCAACTATATGATGGGCTTTTAATAGGTCGAAATTAATATAGGGCCGAAATGTTAAATGGGCCCTTAACAAGCCAAAACTAATATCAGGCCGAATTACTAAGTGGGCCTTTAGCAAGTGGGCCCAAAAGCATAGTATCCAGTTGATGGGCCGAATTTGATATGGGCCATAATTGAGCCCAAAGCCTCTTAAAGGGCCGGACCTGATCTGGGCCGTAATTTGGCCCAGAACGTGGTAGGCTTTTAACGGGCCGGATCTCATATGGGCCACTATTAGGCCCGGAGCATGGCAGGCCATTAATGGACTAGATCAAATATGGGCCGGCATTTGGCCCAAAATATGGCAGCCAGTTAATGGGCCTGCCTACTAGGGTCCTCAAAATCTTGTGGGCCTACAGCTGGGCCGGCCCATTAATGTCGGCGAAATCTCGTGGGCCTTTAGCTGGGCCAGCCCATTATGATCCGCAAGAATCTTGTGGGCCTTTACCTGGGCCGGCCCATTATGGCACACAAAAATCTTGTGGGCCTTTACCTGGGCCGGCCCATTATGGCCCGCAAAATCTTGTGGGCCTTTAGCTGGGCCAGCCCATTATGGTCCACAAAATCTCGTGGGCCTTTAGCTGGGCCGGCCCATTATGGTCTGCAAAATCTCGTGGGCCTTTAGCTGGGCCGGCACATTATGGCCTGCAAAATCTTGTGGGCCTTCAGTTGGGCCGGCCCATTTAAACTTGATGGGCCGGTCCACGTGTCAACATATCATAGGCGCGTCTCGCCCATTGGATGAGTGACACCTGTGCCAACGCGGACCTGACACGTGTCTCCTCCAGCCAATGACCATTTTACACATGGAAAATCCCCATTGGTCGGGGCTATTAACGGGTTATCAGATCCAAAACCCGACCCGATAGCTTAACGGAGTTCCGTTACGGTGGATGCCACGTGTCGGTCACCCTTGACGAAAGCACTTCTGTGACGCGCGATTTATCGTCATGGAAGTGGACACTTCCATGATGATAATTTTGGTAATGTCATGGAACACTTCTACGACAGCACAGGTATGACTATCTTGATTCTGCCATAAAATCGTCATGGATGTACATGCATGACAAAAAACGCGACCTACTGTGACAAACACGTATCATCACGAAAGTGTATTTTGTTGTAGTGTGTTTACCCAGGTTCGGGCTCTCTTAAAGGAGGTAAAACCCTACATCCTGCTTGATTGTATTCGATGTGTATAAGGGTTACAAGAGTTGATCTGCCTCGAGATCGTGATGGCTAAACCCTATCTATCTAGCCTATGATCGTTCTTCCTTTCTACGGATCTAACCCTCCGGTTTATATACACACCGGAGGGGCCTAGGGTTGTACAGAGTCAGTTTGCATAGGAAGGAAGTATTACACATGGACACCAAACTTGCCGTTCTACGCAGATAGGAATCCTACCCGGACACGGGGGATAGTCTTCTGCTCTGTCTTCATGGCCCATCAGTCTGGCCTATATCGAATAGACCGGACACCCGAGGACCCCCTAATCCAGGACTCCCTCAGTAGCCCCTGAACCAGTCTTCGATGACGATGTGTTCGGCACGCGAATTGTCTTCGGCATTGCAAGGCGGGTTCCTTCTTTCGAATATTTTAATTAGGCTTCCTGCATAAAGGGATTGTGTTCGACTCTGCATAATTAATACAACCCTTAGCCATAAAGGCAAGGCGTCCAAATAGAAACAGTGTCTTTACTGACAACTCCTTTGGCAAAGCGTCACACTTGACTTGTTAACACTTCGAACCATTTTCACGCTTCTCGTTTCGTGTTTTGAGGCCTAGCCTCCATTGGCACGTCTCGTCGCAACAGAGATCATACCCGCCCATAACGGGATTCTTATCAATATGATTGGGGTAATCCAACCACACCTTAGGCACGATCTCGTTGGGAGCACGCAAGTTTTATGGCTTTAGAGGGGGACGCTTGGCATTTTCACCATCCTTAAAAGGGTAAAGACCCCTCCTTTTTCTTCACGCCTTCCTCTAGATTCTGTCTCCCAATCTCCAAGCTCCAGCACCTACAACTCTGATCTCCTCCACCGCTGCCACCCTTCCTAGCAATGGCCGGGTCCGACTCCAAGGTCAAGTGGTAGGCCTCCACTGTCACCGAAAAGGACGTCAAGGATCCCTGGAGCGCGGGCTATCTGTCCTCGGACATCGCGCATAGGATTCCATATGAAGGCCATGTCATTCCTACTCCAGGGCTTGGTGAGAGGGTTCATCCCCCACTTCCTTAGGGGCTAGGATTTCCCCTCCACCCCTTCGTCCAGGGTCTTATGTTTTTCTACGGGCTAGATTTCCACGATATAGCCCCAAATTCCTTCCTCCACATATCGACTTTTATAGTCGTGTGTGAGGCTCTCCTCCGCACCCCCACACACTTCGGGTTGTGGCTCAAAGTCTTCAATCTGAAGCCGAAGGTGGTCGATGGACATCATGCATATTGCGTCGAAGCTATGGTAAGCAAGCTCCCCAACGCAATCTGGCCAAAAGGGGCATTCGTAGAAACAGTCAAGGTATGGCAGCAGGAGTGGTTCTATATCACCGAACCCTGCGATGCCACTTGGGCGGCCACGCCTGATTTCAGATCCGAACCCCCCGTGAGACTCACCTCATGGACTGCCAAGGGCCTTGATTGGGGGTCCAAATCAGAGGTGAAGATGCTCCAGAAGCGCATCTCCAACATGTTGGGTGAGAACACCGGTCTCAGAAATGTGATTCAAGTGATGCTCTTCCGCCGCATCCATCCCTGCCAACTTCGGGCCTCCCCCATGTGGGAGTTTAATCTGGAGGAGCCACGAACCCTGAAGCGCTTCTTCAGCACCACGCACGAAGATATATGGAAGCAACTCTTCAAGGCTCAGAAAAAGTGGTCAAAGAAGACCGAGGACATCGGACTTGACATCGAGAACCCAGCCATGGCGGTAAGCATAATCTTTCCGACGACCTATCCGGTCAATATTTCAGATATAATAGAAATTATATTGCCTTCTTTCCTTACAGGTTTGGACAAAAAAGGTGGGGCGGATCAACTGTCCGGCACCGCTGCTTGAGGACCCGACCACACCCCGGCTAACGGAGATGCTGGTCCTGGCGCCCTATCAGGTGTCGGAGAAGAAAACCATGAAGAAGAAAGTCAAGGAGGCCAAGGGCGGCCCCCGCCCCAAGGGTCCTTCGAAAATAATGTCCGAAGAGACCGAAGCCCTCTGTTTCCATGAAGGATACGAGGAGAGGAGGAGGAGGTGGAAAGCGACTCCCCCCATAAGGGGAGGAAGAAGAAGAGGGCGGCCTCTGAAGACCCGGAGGGGGAGGCGCCCAAGAGAGGGAAGCTGACCCCCCCGGACAGTTCGGATTCAGAGTCCGAAGTAGTCCCCAAGAAACCTCCTTGGGTGAAGCCCCTGGCCAAATCGTAAGTATTCAGAAACTCACTGTTATCTTTGGTCTAGTTGCTTCCATTATGTAAGTTATTTTGTTATTTGCCCTTCAGCCCTCCCTACACGCTCCCCCATACTCCATTACAGAGGGGAACTCTCTGCCGCCCAAAATGGCAGAGAGTGATATGCCGCGGCGAGCCCCCTCGCCTAACGCCATGGAGGACACCGAAGTGTCGTCCCAAAGGACATCCCCTGGCCGAGAGGGGGCGAGCGGATCCGTCAAGAGAGCGCCTGAGGTTAATACCTTGGTCGACGAAGACCTTGGGAAGGCGATCCTTATGACAACCGATGGTGGGGAGCTCAAGCAATCCGGGCTCCAGCCGAACACCATTCCGGAGGCCAACATGGCTTTGGGATCGGATAAGAAGCCCCCCTAGGAAAGAGGGGGGAGGAGCATCAACTCCATCGACAACCTCCACTAATCCGGAGGCGCCCAACGCTCTGGAGGAAGCACTGCAAAGTGCTTCCTTCATGGCGGAGCACCGCATCCTGATGGGTGTGGTTATGGAGAAGGTTCAGTCTGCTAAAAACGGACTGGACGAAGCCTTCTGCAGCCTACTGACAGGCTTTGAGGTATGCGACATAATGGTCTAAAAACTTTTCATATAGAAGAATAAACCTTTGTACAGACAGTAGCCCCTGAGGCTCTGTC
This sequence comes from Triticum urartu, assembly GCF_003073215.2. NCBI lineage: Eukaryota > Viridiplantae > Streptophyta > Magnoliopsida > Poales > Poaceae > Triticum > Triticum urartu. The sequence continues at coordinate 431,776,370 of NC_053026.1, read as the reverse complement.
CAGTATAGAAGAAATCAGACAGAGAATCCACATAGTATTCGAGAGAGTAACATATTGTGTTGTTATTGTAACATGCCTCCATGTTGGCGGCAACCGCCTAGGCCGCAGAAGTTTCCAAACACAATCGGAAGCTTCAGGTGGAAAATGAGAAACTCTACCGCATCAACAAGCGGTTTGACAAAACGCAAGGTATGCATACGATGTTAAAAAATTATTTTCATGTTAGAAGTGATATGTATATTTAGAGGTTAACTCATAGAATGCTTTGATTATGATCATAGTTGGCGTAGCTGCTACCTCTTGAGCATTGCGTTGGTTTTTCCTTGAAGAGGAAAGGGTGATGCATCAAAGTAGCATAAGTATTTGCCTCAGTTTTGGAGAACCAAGGTATCAATCTAGTATGAGACTACATGCAAGTCCCTCGTACCTGCACAAACAAATAAGAACCTCGCAACCAACACGATAAAGGGGTTTTCAATCCCTTCACGGCCACTTACGAGAGTGAGATCTGATAAAGATAATGATAATAAGATAAATATTTATGGTATTTTTATGACATAGATTAGAATATAAACATTGCAAAATAAACGGCGACAGAAATAGCTAGTTGACGGGAGATTAATATAATAGAGAATAGACCCGGGGGCCATAGGTTTCATTAGTGGCTTCTCTCAAGATAGCATAAGTATTACGGTGGGTGAACAAATTACTGTCGAGCAATTGATAGAAAAGTGCATAATTATGAGAATATCTAGGCATGATCATGTATATAGGCATCACGTCCGCGACAAGTAGACCGAAATGATTCTGCATCTACTACTATTACTCCACACATCCACCACTATCCAGCATGCATCTAGAGTATTAAGTTCATAAGAACTGAGTAACGCATTAAGCAAGATGACATGATGTAGAGGGATAAACTCAAGCAATATGATATAAACCCCATCTTTTTATCCTCTATGGTAACAATACAATACGTGCCTCCCTGCCTCGTGGCCTCCTCGTTGATTTCTTTTCGTCCACTCCAAGTCCCCTGGATCACGTTTGTTCCAAAATCAACTCTCCTGAAGGTTTCATTCCGTTTGGATTCCGTTTGATATTCCTTTTCTGTGAAACACTGAAATAGGCAAAAAACAACAATTTGCACCGGGCCTTGCGTTAGTAGGTTAGTCCTAAAAATAATATAAAAGTGCATAGATAAGCCCATAAACATCCAAAACAGATAATATAATAGCATGGAACAATCAAAAATTATAGATACGTTGGAGACGTATCAAGCATCCCCAAGCTTAATTCCTACTCGTCCTCGAGTAGGTAAATGATAAAAACAGAATTTTTGATGTGGAATGCTACCTAGCATAATTCTCAATGTAATTTTCTTTATTGTGGCATGAATGTTCAGATTCGAAAGATTGAAGACAAAAGTTTAATATTGACATAAAAATAATAATACTTCAAGCATACTAACTAAGCAATCACGACTTCTCAAAATAACATGGCAAAAGAAAGTTCATCCCTACAAAATCATATGGTTTGGTCATGCTCCATTTTCGTCACACAAGAATGCTGTCATCATGCACAGCCCCAATGACAAGCCAAGCAATTGTTTCATACTTTAGTAGTCTCAAACTTTTTCAACTTTCACGCAATACATGAGCGTGAGCCATGGATATAGCACTATGGGTGGAATAGAATAATGATAGGGGGTTATGTGGAGAAGACAAAAAAGGAGAAAGTCTCACATCGACGCGGCTAATCAACGGGCTAGGGAGATGCCCATCAATGGATGTCAATGCAAGGAGTAGGGATTGCCATGCAACGGATGCACTAGAGCTATAAATGTATGAAAGCTCAACAAAAGAAACTAAGTGGGTGTGCATCTAACTTGCTTGCTCACGAAGACCTAGGGCATTTTAGGAAGGCCATTGTTGGAATATACAAGCCAAGTTCTATAATGAAAAATTCCCACTAGTATATGGAAGTGACAAAACAAGAGACTCTCTATCATAAAGATCATGGTGCTACTTTGAAGCACAAGTGTGGAAAAAAGGATAGTAGCATTGCCCCTTTTTATTTCTTTTTCTTTTTCTCTTTTTTTGGGCCTTTCTTTTTTTGGCCTTTCTCCTTTTTATTTGGGATAATGCTCTATTAATGATGATCATCACACTTCTATTTATTTACAACTCAATGATTACAACTCGATACTAGAACAAAATATGACTATATATGAATGCCTCCGGCGGTGTATCGGGAAGGGCAATGAATCAAGAGTGACATGTATGATAAATTATGCATGGTGGCTTTGCCACAAATACGATGTCAACTACATGATCATGCAAAGCAATATGACAATGATGAAGCGTGTCATGAATGAAACGGTGGAAAGTTGCATGGCAATATATCTCGGAATGACTATGGAAATGCCATAATAGGTAGGTATGGTGGCTGTTTTGAGGTAGATATAAGGAGGTTTATGTGTGATAGAGCGTATCATATCACGGGGTTTGGATGCACCAACGAAGTTTGCACCAACTTTCAAGATGAGAAAGGGCAATGCATGGTACCGAAGAGGCTAGCAATGATGGAAATGTGAGAGTGCGTATAATCCATGGACTCAACATTAGTCATAAAGAACTCACATACTTATTGCAAAAATCTACAAGTCATCAAAAACCAAGCATTACGCGCATGCTCCTAGGGGGATAGATTGGTAGGAAAAGACCATCGCTCGTCCCCGAACGCCACTCATAAGGAAGACAATCAAAGAACACCTCATGTTTCAGATTTGTTACACAACGATTACCATACGTGCATGCTACGGGACTTTCAAACTTCAACACAAGTATTTCTCAAATTCACAACTACTCAGCTAGCACAACTCTAATATCACCATCTTTATATCTCAAAACAATTATCAAGTATCAAACTTCTCCTAGTACTCATTGCATGTTTTATGATAGTTTTTATTATACCCATCTTGGATGCCTATCATATTAGGACTAATTTCATAACCAAAACAAATTACCATGCTTTTCTAAAGGACTCTCAAAATAATATAGGTGAAGCATGAGAGATCACCACCGTGCTCTAAAAAGATATAAGTGAAGCACTAGAGTAAAATTATCTAGCTCAATAGATATAAGTGACGCACATAGAGTATTCTAATAAATTCCAATTCATGTGTGTCTCTCCCAAAATGTGTGTACAGCGAGGATGATTGTGGTAAACTAAAAATCAAAGACTCAAATCATACAAGACGCTCCAAGCAAAACACATATCATGTGGTGAATAAAAATATAGCCTCAAGTAAAGTTACCGATAGAAGAAGACGAAAGAGGGGATGCCATCCGGGGCATCCCCAAGCTTAGGATTTGGTTTTTCTTGAATTTTACCTTGGAATGCCTTGGGCATCCCCAAGCTTAGGCTCTTGCCACTCCTTATTCCATAATCCATCAAATCTTTACCCAAAACTTGAAAACTTCACAACACAAAACTTAAACAGAAAATATCATGAGCTCCGTTAGTATAAGAAAACAAACCACCACGTAAGGTACTGAAATGAAATCATTCTTTATTTATATTGGTGTTAAACCTACTGTATTACAACTTCTCTATGGTTCATACCCTCAGATACTAGCCATAGATTCATCAAAATTAGCAAACAACACACGAAAAACAGAATCTATCAAAAACAGAACAGTCTGTAGTAATATGTAGGTTTCGAATACTTATGTAACTCCAAAAATTATTAAATAAATTGCTGGACATGAGGAATTTATCTATTAATCATCTGAAAAAAGAATCAACCTAATCGCACTCTCCAGTAAAAACTGGTAGCAAATCTCGTGAGCGCTAAAGTTTCTGTTTTTTACAACAAGATCGCAAAGACTTTCCCCAAGTCTCCCCAAAGGTTATACTTGGCACAAACACTAACTAAAAGCATAAAAACACATCTAAACAGAGGATAGATGAATTATTTATTACTAAACAGAACCAGAAAACAAGGAACAAAAATAAAATTGGGTTGCCTCCTAACAAGCGCTATCGTTTAACGCCCCTAGCTAGGCATAAAAGCAAGAATAAATCTAGGTGTTACCATGATAATGATAAGGTAAATCGCGAAAACTCATCTCATACTCCCTACGTTTAGCAGCAAGCTTTCTTTATGGCAAGCAAAAGAAATCAAAAGGGCTAAATTTAATGGGACAAAAGTCCCCAAGATCAAGCTCGGGAGGTATTGGTTCCTCCTTTGGCCCCTCATATTGCACAACTCTTTCATCATTATAAGCATTCTTTTGGAAAAAAGTCATGAGCCTTTGTTCAAGGGAAAAACCTAAACCATTATTCTGGATAGCAAAATTATCATTAAGTTCAGAGATCCTGTCAACTAGAACATCGGTAGGAACCTTTTTTCTAAGGCTTTCATTAAAAGCAACATGATCAAAAGATCGTAAACGCATAATGTCTTCTTGATAAAAAAAGATTGCTTCTATGGGGGGATGGCCGACATCCACCCTATAATGCGCAAAAATTTCAGTGGCCTCTTTTATTATAAATCTGAACTCATGAGCTAAAAAGATGGTCGCTGCTCGCTTAACAGAAGAATGCTCAATATTAAAAAATTCTAGGAAAATCCTTTGTATGGAGGGATGCATATGTAAAAAGTGTCTTTCAAGTTCAACCATGGGCAAAGATATAGCATCCGCGAGACTACTAGTTTTATGAAGAATAGACCCGCTCATGGTGGGCAAAGCACCGACACAAGTAAAGAAATCTTGAATAACTCCCTTCCCAATAATATTACCGCTACCAATCCAAAACTTTTTAGTGTGTAAAATAGTAGGATTTTCAAGAGGATCATCAATAGCATCAAAGCTTTCCATATTATTATTCTTATCAATGATAACATCCCCAGTTTCAGACATGATGGCAACAAATTGCAAAAAGAACGGGCACACAGAAGGCGGGAAGGAAAAAGAGGGTGAATAAAACGGCAAGAGTGAAGTGGGGGAGAGTAAAACAAGAGGCAAATGGCAAATAATGTAATGCGAGAGATAAGAGTTTATGATAGGTACTTGGTATGTCTTGACTTGTGCGTAGATCTCCCCGGCAACGGCTCCAGAAATGGCTTGTTGACGGGAGATCAAACCTTGACTTGACTTGGTGCAACCTCCCCGGCAACGGAGCAAGAAATCCTTCTTGCTACCTCTTGAGAACTACGTTGGTTTTCCCTTGAAGAGGAAAGGGTGATGCAGCAAAGTAGCGTAAGTATTTCCCTCAGTTTTTGAGAATCAAGGTATCAATCCAGTATGAGACTACATGGAACTCCATTGTACCTGCACAAACAAATAAGAACCTCGCAACCAATGCGATAAAGGGGTTGTCAATCCCTTCACGGTCACTTACGAGAGTGAGATCTGATAGAGATAATAATAATAAGATACATATTTTTGGTATTTTTATGATATAGATTAGAATATAAAGATTACAAAATAAACAGCGACAGAAATAGCTACTTGACGGGAGATTAATATAATAGAGAATAGACCCGGGAGCCATAGGTTTCACTAGTGGCTTCTCTCAAGATAGCATAAGTATTACGGTGGGTGAAAAAATTCATCGGATCTCAACAAACACACCGCAAAAAGAGTTACATCAAATAGATCTCCAAGAAGATCAAGGAGAACATGGTATTGAGATCCAAAGAGAGAGAAGAAGCCATCTAGCTAATAACTATGGACCCGAAGGTCTGAGGTAAACTACTCACACATCATCGGAGAGGCGATGGTGTTGATGTAGAAGCCCTATGTGATTGATTCCCCCTTCGGCGGAGCTCCGGAAAAGGCCCCAAGATGGGATCTCTTGGGTACAGAAGGTTGCGGCGGTGGAAATAGGGTTTCGTGGTGCTCCTGGATGTTTTCGGGGTATATGGATATATATAGGAGGAAGAAGTAGGTCACTGGGGCTACAAGGGGCCCACGAGGGTGGGGGGCGCGCATCCCTGCCTCGTGGCCTCTAAGGGAGTCCTGGGCTAAGGGGTCCTCGGGCGTCCGGCCTGTTAGCCATGGGCCGGACTGATGGGCTGTGAAGAACACGAAGACCGAAGACTGCACCCGTGTCCGGATGGGACTCTCCTTGGCGTGGAAGGCAAGCTTGGCGACTAAATATGTAGATTCCTTTCTTTGTAACCGACCTTGTGTAACCCTAGATCCTCCCGGTGTCTATATAAGCCGGAGGACTCAGTCCGGAAGGGGAGATTGATACTCATAGCCATATAAGCTAGACCTCTATGGTTTAGCCATTACGATCTCGTGGTAGATCAACTCTTGTAATACTCATATTCATCAAGATCAATCAAGCAGGACGTAGGGTATTACCTCCTTAGAGAGGTCCTGAACCTGGGTAAAACATTGTGTCCCCCGTCTCCTGTTACCATCGATCCTAGACGCACAGTTCGGGACCCCCTACCTGAGATCCGCCGGTTTTGACATCAAGATTGGTGCTTTCATTGAGAGTTCCACTGTGCCGCCGTCAAGAGGTTCGATGGGTCCTTCAATCATCTACAACGATGCTGTCCAGGGGGGAGTCTTCCTACTCGGACATATTTTTGTGTTCGGCGGCTTCGCACTACGGGCCAACTCGCTAGGCCATCTGGAGTAGATCGAAAGCTACGCCCATCGCCATCATGTCAGATTTGGGAGCTTGAACTACGTCATGGACATCCGTGGAGATTTGATCTTCGCCGGATTTGAGACCGCGACCACCGCTCCTGGTCACCTCGATGAACATGACCTAAATCTGTCATCGAACCACATTCAGGAGATAGCTCCTGCAACCGCTCTGGCCTTAGATCCGGAGCATACTGCGCCATCCAAGGATCGGAGGCTCGACCCCACCACGGAGGCCATAGATTCCCCGGCATTGGAGCCGCACATGGACTTAACATCACATGATATCTATGTCACCAGAACCCCGGACTCGTCTCCGGCCATACGCTCCGAACCATGTGAGCCCGTGGATGCCGAACTTGATCGTTTATCGATCTTCGAGTTCAGCGCCGCAGATATCTTCCAGCACTCGCCCTTGGGCGATGTGCTAATTGAACTCATTAAAGAACCTGTCCTTGGCGGGGGACCCACAGTCGAACTATGTCCGATTCGAACTAGGGGCTGACGGCGGAGAATTTCGCTCCCCACACGCCACCCACTTTATAGCCACTGTCGAGGATTTAACCGACAAGCTTGATTACGGCTCCGACGACATCGATGGTATGGACGACGATGCCAGAGAAGAAGAGGCCCAGAACCCGCCGTTCACCGGACGTTGGACGGCCACTTCCTCGTATGATGTATACATGGTGGATGCACTAAAGGAGAACAGCGGCGATGACAAGGAAGACCCAGTAGAGGATAAACCTTCCAAAACACAATCAACGCGCCGGCGTCAGCGGCGCCGCTCTAAGTCACGCCGCAGTAGAGACAGCAACACCGGCACAGGAGAAGATAATACTCCGGGAGGTGCCGAAGACAACGAAGACCTGCTACCTCTTGAGCACTGCGTTGATTTTCCCTTGAAGAGGAAAGGGTGATGCAGCAAAGTAGTGTAAGTATTTCCCTCAGTTTTTGAGAACCAATGTATCAATCCAGTAGGAGGCCACACGCAAGTCCCACGTACCTACACAAACAAATAAGAACCTCGCAACCAACGCGATAAAGGGGTTGTCAATCCCTTCATAGTCACTTACGAGAGTGAGATCTGACAGAGATAAGAATGATAAGATAAATATTTTTGGTATTTCTATGATATAGATTGAAAGTAAAGGTTGCAAAATAAAATAGATTGGAAATTTATATGATAGAGAATATACCTGGGGGCCATAGGTTTCACTAGTGGCTTCTCTCAAGATAGCATAAGTATTACGGTGGGTGAACAAATTAATATCGAGCAATTGATAGAAAAGTGAATAATTATGAGAATATCTAGGCATGATCATGTATATAGGCATCACGTCCGTGACAAGTAGACCGACTCCTGCCTGCATCTACTACTATTACTCCACACATCGACCGCTATCCAGCATGCATCTAGAGTATTAAGTTCATAAGAACAGAATAACACCTAAGGTAAGATGACATGATGTAGAGGGATAAACTCAAGCAATATGATACAAACCCCATCTTTTTATCCTCGATGGCAACAATACAATACGTGTCGTTTCCCTTTCTGTCACTAGGATCGAGCACCGCAAGATTGAACCCAAAGCTAAGCACTTCTCCCATTGCAAGAAAGATCAATCTAGTAGGCCAAACCAAACTGATAATTCGAAGAGACTTGCAAAGATAACCAATCATGCATAAAAGATTTCAGAGAAGAATCAAATATTGTTCATAGATAGACTTGATCATAAACCCACAATTCATCGGATCTCGACAAACACACCGCAAAAAGAGTTACATCGAATAGATCTCCAAGAAGATCAAGGAGAACTTTGTATTGAGATCCAAAGAGAGAGAAGAAGCCATCTAGCTACTAGCTATGGACCCGAAGGTCTGAACTAAACTACTCACACATCATCGGAGGGGCCATGGAGTTGATGTAGAGGCCCTCCATGATTAATGCCCCCTCCGGCGGAGCTCCGGAAAAGGCCCCAAGATGGGATCTCTTGGGTACAGAAGGTTGCGGCGGTGGAAATAGGGTTTCGTGGTGCTCCTGGATGTTTTTGGGGTATGTGAACATATATAGGAGTAATAAGTAGGTCGGTTGAGCCACGAGGGGCCCACGAGGGGGAGGGTGCGTCTAGGGGGTAGCCGCGCCCCCTGCCTCGTGGACTCCTCATTGGTTGCTTGACGTCCACTCCAAGTCCTCTGGATCACGTTTGTTCCAAAAATCACGCTCCCGAAGGTTTCATTCCGTTTGGACTCCGTTTGATATTCCTTTTCTGTAGAACACTAAAATAGGCAAAAAAACAGCAATTTGCACTGGGCCTTGGGTTAATAGGTTAGTCCCAAAAATAATATAAAAGTGTAAAATAAAGCCCATTAACATCCAAAACAGGTAATATAATAGCATGGAACAATCAAAAATTATAGATACGTTGGAGACGTATCAGCATCCCCAAGCTTAATTCCTGCTCGTCCTCGAGTAGGTAAATGATAAAAACAGAATTTTTGATTTGGAATGCTTTCTAGCATGTTCTTCAATGTATTTTTCTCTATTGTGGCATGAATGTTCAGATCTGAAAGATTCAAGATAAAAATTTATTGTTGACATAAAAATAGTAATACTCCAAGTATGTTAATCAAGCAATTATGTCTTATCAAAATACCATAGCCAAAGAAAACATATCCCTAGAAAGTCATATAGTTTGGCCATGCTTCATTTTCGTCACACAAAATGCTCCCATGATGCACAACCCCGATGATCAGCCAAGCAATTGTTTCATACTTAACCTTTTCAAACTCTTTCAACTTTTACGCAGTATAGGAGCGCAAGCCATGGACACAACACTATGGGTGGAATAGAATATGATGATTGAGGTTGTGTGAGAAGACAAAAGGGAGAAAGTCTCACATTGACGCGGCTAATCAATGGGCTATGGAGATGCCCACCGATTGATGTCAATGCAAGGAGTAGGGATTGCCATGCAACGGATGCACTAGAGCTATAAATATATGAAAGCTCATCAAAGAAACTAAGTAGGTGTGCATCCAACTTGCTTTCTCACGAAGACCTAGGGCATTCGAGGAAGCCCATCATTGGAATATACAAGCCAAGTTCTATAATGAAAAATTCCCACTAGTATATGAAAGTGACAAAATAAGAGACTCTCTATCATGAATATCATGGTGCTACTTTGAAGCACAAGTGTGGAAAAAGGATAGTAACATTGTCCCTTCTCTCTTTTTCTCTCATTTTTTGGGCCTTCTTTTCTATTTTTTATGGCCTCTTTTTATTTATTTATTTTTCGTCCGGAGTCTCATCCCGACTTGTGGGGGAATCATAGTCTCCATCATCCTTTCCTCACATGCGACAATGCTCTAATGATGATCATCACACTTTTATTTTCTTGCAACTCAAGAATTAGAACTCAATACTTAGAAAAAAATATGACTCTATGTGAATGCCTCCGGCGGTGTACCGGGATTGCGATGAATCAAGAGTGACATGTATGAAAAATTAAGCAAGGTGGCTTTGCCACAAATATGATGTCAACTACATGATCATGCAAAGAAATATGACAATGATGGCGCGTGTCATAATAAATGGAACGGTGGAAAGTTGCATGTCAATATATCTCGGAATGGCTATGGAAATGCCATAATAGGTAGGTATGGTGGCTGTTTTGAGGAAGATATAAGAGGCTTATGTGTGATAGAGCGTATCATATCACGGGGTTTGGATGTACCGGCGAAGTTTGCACCAACAACTCTCAAGGTGAGAAAGGGCAATGAACCGTACCGAAGAGGCTAGCAATGATGGAAGGGTGAGAGTGCGTATAACCCATGGACTCAACATTAGTCATAAAGAAGTCACATACTTATTGCAAAAATCTACAAGTCATCAAAACGAAGCACTACGCGCATGCTCCTAGGGGGATAGATTGGTAGGAAAATACCATCGCTCGTCCCCGACCGCCACTCGTAAGGAAAGCAATCAAAGAACACCCCATGCTTAAAATTTGCCACATAACGTTTACCATACGTGCATGCTACGGGACTTTCCAACTTCAACACAAGTATTCATCAATTTCACAATTACTCAAGTAGCACACCTCTAATATTACCACCTTTATATCTCAAAACAATCTATCAAGCATCCAACTTCTCTTAGCATTTAAAATTTATAACCAAAGTGAATTACCATGCTGTTCTAAAGGACTCTCAAAATGATATAAGTGAGGTATGAGAGATCAATTATTTCTATCAAATAAAACCACCGCCGTGCTCTAAAAGATATAAGCGAAGCACAAGAGCAAAAATTATCCAACTCAAAAGATATAAGTGAAGCACATAGAGTATTCTAATAAATTATAATTCATGTGTGTCTCTCCCAAAAGATGTGTACAGCAAGGATGATTGTGTTAATCTAAAAAGCAAAGACTCAAATCATACAAGACGCTCCAAGCAAAACACATATCATGTGGCGAATAAAAATATAGCTCCAAGTAAAGTTACCGATGGATGAAGACGAAAGAGGGGATGCCTTCCGGGGCATCCCCAAGCTTAAGATTTTGGTTGTCCTTGAATTTTACCTTGGGGTGCCTTGGGCATCCCCAAGCTTAGGCTCTTGCCACTCCTTGTTCCATAATCCATCAAATCTTTACCCAAAATTTGAAAACTTCACAACACAAAACTTCAAAGAAAATCTTCGTGAGCTCCGTTAGTAAATGAAAACAAACCACCACTTCAAGGTACTGTAATGAACTCATTCTTTATTTATATTGGTGTTAAAACTACTGTATTCCAACTTTTATATGGTTCATAAACTCTATTACTATCCATAGATTCATCAAAATAAGCAAACAACACACGAAAAACAGAATCTGTCAAAAACAGAAAAGTCTGTAGTAATCTTTAGGTTTCGAGTACTTCTGGAACCCTAAAAATTCTAAAATTAATTTCTGGCCGTGAGGAATTTATCTATTAATCATCTTCAAAAAGAAGTAACTAAATAGCACTCTCCAATAAAAAATGGCAGCAAATCTCGTGAGCGCTAAAGTTTTTGTTTTTACAGCAAGATCGCAAAGACTTTCCCCAAGTCTTCCCAAAGGTTCTACTTGGCACAAACACTAATTAAAAGCATAAAACACATCTAAACAGAGGCTAGATGAATTATTTATTACTAAACAGAATCAAAAACCAAGAAACAAAAATAAAATTGGGTTGCCTCCCAACAAGCGCTATCGTTTAACGCCCCTAGCTAGGCATAAAAGCAAGGATAGATCTAGGTATTGCCATGATAATGATAAGGTAAATCGCGAAAGCTCATCTCATACTCCCTACGACGTTCAACAGCAAGCTTTATTTGTGTCAAGGAAAAGTAATCAAAAGGGCTAAATTTAAAGGGACAAAAGTCCCCAAGATCAAGCTCGGGAGGTGTTGGTTCCTCCTTTGGCCCCTCATATTGCACAATCAATTCATCATTATAAGCATTCTTTTGGCAAAAAGTCACGAGCCTTTGTTCAAGGGAAAAACCTAGACCATTGTTCTGGATGGCAAAATTATCATTAAGTTCAGAGATCCTATTAACAAGAGCATCGGTAGGAACCTTTTTTCTAAGGGTTTCATTAAAAGCAACATGATCTGAAGATCGTAAACGCATAATGTCTTCTTGATAGAAAAGAATTGCTTCTATGGGAGGACGGCCAACATCCACCCTATAATGCGCAAAAATTTCATTGGCTTCTTTTATTATAAATCTGAACTATGAGCTAAAAAGATGGTTGCTGCTTGCTTAACAGAAGAATGCTCAATATTAGAAAATTCCAGGAAAATCCTTTGTATGGAAGGATGCATATGTAAAAATTGTCTTTCAAGTTCAACTATGAGCAAAGATATAGCATTTGCGAGACTACTAGTTTTATGAAGGATAGATCCACTCATGGTGGGCAAAGCACCGGCACAAGTAAAGAAATCTTGAATAACACCCTTCCCAATAATATTACCACTAACAATAATAAACTTTTTAGTGTGCAGAATAATAGGATTTTCAAGAGGATCATCAATAGCATCAAAGTTTTCCATATTATTATCCTTATCAATGATAACCTCCCCAGTTTCAGACATGATGGCAACAAATTGCAAAAGAACGAGCACACAGAAGGTAGGAAGGAAAAAGAGGCGAACGGAAAAGAGGGCGAATAAAACGACAAGGGTGAAGTGGGGGAGAGGAAAACGAGAGGCAAATAGCAAATAATGTAATGCGAGGGATAAGAGTTTGTGATGGGTACTTGGTATGTCTTAACTTGTGCGTATACTCCCTGGCAACGGCGCCAGATATCCTTCTTGCTACCTCTTGAGCACTGCGTTGGTTTTCCCTTGAAGAGGAAAGGGTGATGCAACAAAGTAGCGTAAGTATTTCCCTTAGTTTTTGAGAACCAAGGTATCAATCCAGTAGGAGGCCACACGCAAGTCCCTCGTACCTACACAAATAAATAAGAACCTCGCAACCAACGCGATAAAGGGTTGTCAATCCCTTCACGATCACTTACGAGAGTGAGATATGATAGAGATAAGAATGATAAGATAAATATTTTTGGTATTTTATGATATAGATTGAAAGTAAAGATTGCAAAATAAAATAGATTGGAAACTTATATGATGGAGAATAGACCCGGGGGCCATAGGTTTCACTTGTGGATTCTCTCAAGATAGCATAAGTATTACGGTGGGTGAACAAATTACTGTCGAGCAATTCATAGAAAAGCGAATAATTATGAGAATATCTAGGCATGATCATGTATATAGGCATCATGTCCGTGACAAGTAGACCGACTCCTGCCTGCATCTACTACTATTACTCCACACATCGACCGCTATCCAGCATGCATCTAGAGTATTAAGTTCATAAGAACAGAGTAACACCTTAGGTAAGATGACATGATGTAGAGGGATAAACTCAAGCAATATGATATAAACCCCATCTTTTTATCCTCGATGGCAGCAATACAATACGTGCCTTGCTGCCCCTACTGTCATTGGGAAAGGACACCGCAAGATTGAACCCAAAGCTAAGCACTTCTCCCATTGCAAGAAAGATCAATCTAGCAGGCCAAACCAAACTGATAATTCAAAGAGACTTGCAAAGATAACCAATCATGCATAAAAGATTTCAGAGAAGAATCAAATATTGTTCATAGATAGACTTGATCATAAACCCACAATTCATCGGATCTCGACAAACACACCGCAAAAAGAGTTACATTGAATAGATCTCCAAGAAGATCGAGGAGAACTTTGTATTGAGATCCAAAGAGAGAGAAGAAGCCATCTAGCTACTAGCTATGTACCCGAATGTCTGAACTAAACTACTCACACATCATCGGAGGGGCCATGGAGTTGATGTAGAGGCCCTCCGTGATCAATGCCCCCTCCGGAGGAGCTCCGGAAAAGGCCCCAAGATGGGATTTCTTGGGTACGGAAGGTTGCAGCGCTGGAAATAGGGTTTTGTGGTGCTCCTGGATGTTCTCGGGGTATGTGAACATATATGGGAGGAAGAAGTAGGTCGGTTGAGCCACGAGGGGCCCACGAGGGGGGAGGGCGGACCCAGGGGGTAGGCGCGCCCCCTGCCTCGCGGACTCCTAGTTGGTTGCTTGACGTCCACTCCAAGTCCTCTGGATCACGTTTGTTCCAAAAATCATGCTCCCAAAGGTTTCATTCCGTTTGGACTCCGTTTGATATTCCTTTTCTCCGAAACACTGAAATAGGAAAAAAAACCCAGCAATTTGCACTGGGCCTTGGGTTAATAGGTTAGTCCCAAAAATAATATAAAAGTGTAAAATAAAGCCCATTAACATCCAAAACAGGTAATATAATAGCATGGAACAATAAAAAATTATAGATACGTTGGAGACGTATCAAGACCCCGTTGACGCAGCTACTGAACAAGATGAACGGGAAGATGGGCAGCTTAGCCCTGGAAAAATAGGCCACGCACAAAGACTCAGAGTACGGCAATTATCTTCCGCTCCCCGAGGACGAGGCGAGCCTCAACACTGAGGATTTCAACGTGCCTGAGGAACCTCTTGAGCAGGAGCGCTTCAAGCGCCAGCTGATAGCCACTGCAAGGATCCTGAAAAAGAAGCAGCAACAACTTCAAGCTGACCAAGATCTGCTCAACGATAAATGGACCGATGTCCTAGCAGCCGAGGAATACGGCCCCAAGCACCCAACCAAAAGCTACCTGAAGCGCAAATTGCTACATCAGTTCGACGATGAGGCGCCGGAATACATACCACCATCGCACAATGCGGCTGACCGACCACCACGTGGTCGGGACAAAATGGAAACTCAAGTCGAACACCAGCCTGCCCTGCCTCATCGCAAAGGCAGAGGTAAATTAGCCCACGACCATACATATGACCTTCGGTAGGACCTGAACAACAAAGCAGGACATACCAGATCGATCTACGGATCGCGAGGACGTGCCCCGGCACGCGACGACGGCCATCTATTCGGACGTGACAAACCTAGTCATGCGGGCTGAAAGCCGCAGATGGATTCAATCAGAGCTACGTCGCGATATAGCCCGATATAGAGGCGCCGGACACCCTCATTGCTTCACTGACGAAGTCATGGAACATGAATTCCCAGAAGGGTTCAAACCCGTGAATATAGAATCATACGATGGAACCATAGACCCCACGGTATGGATCGAAGACTTCATTCTCCATATACATATGGCCCGCGGAGATGACCTCCACGCTATCAAATACCTCCCTCTAAAGCTTAAAGGACCAGCTCGGCCCTGGTTAAACAACCTGCCTGAAAGCTCTATTGGCAGCTGGGAAGACTTGGAAGAAGCCTTCCTCGACAACTTCCAAGGTACATATGTCGGGCCACCAGACGCCGATGAGTTAAGCCACATAGTTCAACAACATGGAGAGTCAGCCAGGAAATTCTGGACTAGGTTCCTAACCAAAAAGAACCAGATCATTGACTGTCCGGATGCCAAAGCCCTAGCGGCCTTTAAACGTAGCATCCGCGACGAATGGCTCGCCCACCACCTCGGCCAAGAAAAGCCAAAATCTATGGCAGCCCTTACGGCACTCATGACCCGCTTTTACGCGGGTGAGGATAGTTGGCTGGCCCGCAGCAAAAACAATGCAAGCGACGCTGGCACCCCTGAAGTTAAAAATAACAAAGACAAGTCTCGACGCAACAGGTAGAAGCGACGAAACAACAATGATAACACCGAGGATACGACGGTCAATGCCGGATTCAGTGGCTCTAAGTCGGGTCGGCGGAAGAAGCCGTTTCAAAAGAACAATTCGGGCCCATCTAGCTTGGACCGCATACTTGATCGTCCGTGCCAGATTCATGGCACCCCAGACAAACCACCCAATCACACCAATAGAGATTGTTGGGTTTTTAAACAGGCCAGCAAGTTAAATGCTGAAAACAAGGATAAGGGATCGCAAAGCAAGGATGACGACGAGGATCCCCGACCGCCGAACATAGGGGGACAGAAGAAGTTTCCCCCTCAGGTCAAAACGGTGAACATGATATACGCTACCCACATCACCAAGATACGCGATAGAGCCAGTCACCCCAAAATTTAATCCATGGTTGTCATGCCCAATCACTTTTGATCGCTGGGATCATCCGACCAGTATCCGTCACGGCGGTTCAGCCGCACTGGTCTTGGACCCAATAATTGATAGGTTCCACCTAACGCAAGTCCTGATGGACGGTGGCAGCAGCCTCAATTTGCTCTATCATGATACAATGATCAAAATGGGCATTAACCCATCACGGATCAAGCCCACAAAGACTACCTTTAAAGGAGTCATACCGGGTGTAGAGGCCCGCTGTACGGGCTCAATCACACTAGAGGTTGTGTTCGGATCTTCGGACAACTTCCGAAGCGAGGAGTTAATCTTCGATACCGTCCCCTTTCGCAGGGCTATTATGCGCTGCTCGGACGAACCACATTTGCTCGATTCAACGCAGTGCCACACTATGCTTATCTCAAACTCAAGATGCCCGGTCCACGTGGCGTCATAACAGTCAATGGAAATACGGAAGCTCCCTCCATACAAAAGAGCACACAGCTGCCTTAGCAGCAGAAGTACAGAGCGGCCTTCTCAAGCAGAACCTTAATTCAGCTGCCGAGCCCACGGACACCGTCAAGAGGGTCCGAACTACCCTGTAGTAGGACAACTCGGCTCGTCAGGAGCTAGACTAGCAATTCGGTCTCCGTCTCAGTCCTGGTCAAGTAGTGGCATTTGCACCGCGCGTACATAACTAAGCACTCAAAATTCCATGGGCAACGACGGAGGCATAGCTAGCTTGTGATCCACAATGCGGCTCAACCGACACCGGATACACACATAATTTCACTTTTATTCGTTTCCTTTTCAGGCTTCAATCCCTAGCTTATAACTTATCACTTGTTATAATAAGAATAGTTTGCGTCTCAAATTTTACGTCTCAAATTTTACGGCCCTAGCTTATCACTTGTTCTTCTTTTTCTTCCTTTTTTGTCTTTTCTTTTCTGGTAAACCCTATCAGGTAGCACCTGTACACTTTGGTACGTTTGATGTTTGCCAGGGGCTTCATATCGCCCCACACTACGACAACAAAAGTCCGAACACTTTTTATAGTATAGTTCGGCACCCCGAATTTAGCATTATATGCATTGGATCTGAATCATGTCTTTGGTCAATAGTTGGGTTACCCGGCTCATGTGCTTGCTACCTTACATTCCGCTATATCGGCTAAGGTAGTACAGGGAGAACTACTGCGACTGTGCCTTGGTTTATCCAAAGGAGCACCTCAGTAGAGAAAGCCGAAAACTGACTGTCATGATGCGGCGAGAGCCGGTCAGCTGTTCGGAGGTTGTCAATCATTGGAGATTTCTTCTGCATTATGCGAAGGATCGGTACTTCCCGATCAGACGCTTATAGCACTCTAGTTCGGATACTAGGGGCTGCGCCCATGTTTTTATTGTCGAACTCCTATGACTAAGTGAGGGCGTTAAAGCCGCATAGTCTGGTTGACTGGTTCGTTGCGCTAAATAACTCCTTCAAGGACCATATAATTGGATCAAGATTGTTTAGATTCCATCTCGAACACCTCCGTACTACCTACGTGGGGGCAGAAGCGGACGACTGGTTAACCCTCAGATTTCGTACAACACGGCCGCACAGGAGGTAAAATTTAAAAACATAACAAGCATTATATCACAAACCCACTTTGTTCTATCATACAAAGTAGCAGGAACTTGAATACATTCATTCAAAGAAAATATCCTGCGAACACTGCGTTGCTACAATGCGAGCCCCTCTAGGACATCTGCAAAATAGCGCTCGGGTGTGTGGTGCTCCTTTCCTTACCGCGTCCTGAAGCTCCTGTTGGACCTCATTGACCCGGGCCTTGAGCTTCTTACGGGCGGCCTGCTCCTTGACAGCCTTCTCCTCGGCTTCGGCCAGGGCTTGTCTCAGGGCCTCGACCTCGGTCGTCGCTTCTATACATATCATGACACTTCGGTCAATGCATATCATTTTACCTTTTTCGAATACATAACGGGTTATCACATACCTTGTTTTTCTTGGAGCTGCCTCCTCACCTGGCCAAGCTCCCCCTCGGCCTGCTCCAGTCCCCGCTTCAGTTCGGAGACCTTGGCAGTATGTGAGGCTGCGGCCAATAGCGACGCCTGCGTATTCATTTCAGACAATTTAGTTAGTTCCCTGCAATAAAGGATTGATCCTCTGTCCGGCTTTTTCTTTCCGAACGCCGGACAGTGTGTCAGGGGCTACTGTCTATATGGGGATTTTCTCTTTTTGTGTCGCTTACCTCAAAACCTGTCAGCAGGCTGCTGCAGGCTTCAGTTAGTCCGCTCTTGGCGGACCGAACCCTTTCAATCACCGTGCCCATAAGAACATGGTGCTCATCCACAATGGAAGCGCCTCGCAGCGCTTCCAGTAGATTATCCGGTGCTCCTGGTTGGATAGGGGTCACTGGCGGAATAGGCATACCCCCTTCTTTTGAAGAAGGTTGTGTGCCGGATTCCGGAGCTGCATCGGTCTCCGGAATCGAGTCCGGCTGAGGGCCGAACTGAATACGACCCTCCTTACCACGAGTCTCCGTGGGGATTGGCTCCCCTGGTGTCCGGCGACGGAGGCATCGCCTTTTGGCGCCTCCTGAGCCGCTCCCCGGCCTGGGAAATTCCTTCAGGATAGCACCTCCATGTCGTCCTTGGCCGTGGGGGAGTGAGCGGCTGGTGGTGACTCACTGGCCATCGCCTTTGAATCCAACGAACCTCGTGACGAGGATCACTGGGAGCTGTTGTGGGCTGGACTGCAATAGCGTAACTAATCATGTCAATACAACGAAGAGGAGAGGCTAGATTTATGGGCATGTATGAGTCCTAGCACTTACGATGCAGCCTGAGGCTTATTGCGGGGGCGTCTCTCCGGACTGCTGTCGACGTCCCACGCGGAGTTATCCGCAAGGGAGCCCTTCCCTTTCTTGGGCGTCTCTGCCTCCAGGTTCGTGGAGGCCGCCCTCTTCTTCTTTCCCTCATCAGGGGGAGGGTTGTTCTCCTCCTCCTCCTCATCGTCGTCGTCATCAGCGGCGGAGGAGCGGGTCTTGTCTTCGGATGTCACGTACGAAGTGCCCTTACGGCGGGGGCCACTCCGGACCCTCTTGGCCTTCCCTGTGGCCTTCTTTTCCGGTGCCTTATAGGGCGCCAACACCAGCATCTTCGCTAAATGTGGGATGACTGGTTCTTCAGGCAGCAGAGCCGGACATTGTATCTGCTTCACCTTCTCCATCCAGTCCCGAAGAAGCCATAATAATGAAAGCTTAGATATCATCCTTGAAACAAGCAAGTAGATGATGCGGTAAAGATTTACCTTGTTGGCAGGGCAATTAATGCTGTACCCATGGTATCCCGTTGCCCTTGAAAAGCAACTTCCAGTCATCTTCGTGGGTTGTTTCGAAGAGCCTCTCCAGGGTTTGGTGCTTCTTCGGTTTAAACTCCCATAGAGAGTGATTTCGGCTTTGGCAAGGGAGAATCCAGCGAACTAGCATCACCTGGATTACATCGACAAGTTTGACATCTTTGTCCACCATGATTTTAACGCGCGTCTGCAGCGCTGTCAACTTGTCAGGCGAACACCAGTTCAGGCTCTTCTCGACCCAGGAGGTGAGTCGCATGGGAGCGCCGGAGTTGAATTTGGCAGCTGCGGCCCAGGTGGCGCCGCGGGGTTCTGTGATGTAGAACCAATGTTTGTGCCATTCTTGTATAGTCTCCTCGAAAGTGCCTTTTGGTCAGGAGACATTGGCCAGCTTGCTCACCATGGCGCCTCCGCACTCCGCGTGCTGGCCATCCACCACCTTCAGCTTCACGTTGAATACCTTGAGCCACAACCCGAAGTGGGGTTGGATGCAGAGGAAGGCCTCACACACGACGATGAACGACGAGACGTTGAGGAAGGAGTTTGGGGATAGATCATGGAAATCTAGCCCGTAATAGAACATAAGCCCACCGACAAAGGGGTGGAGTGGAAACCCTAGCCCGCGGAGGAAATGAGGGATAAATAGTACCCTCTCGCTGGGCTTCGGTGTGGGAACAATTTGCCCCTGGGCTGGAAGACGGTGGGTGATTTCCTTCGCCAGGTACCCGGCCGCCCGAAGCTCGGCGTTGTCCTCCTCCTTGACGAAGGAGGCCATCCACTTGCCTTGACCTCCGGATCCGGACATGGTTGAGTGCTTGCTCAAAGTGGGAAAAAGATGAGTACTTGGGCGCTGGAGCTCAAGAGTGGAAGGGCAGAGGATGAGAGAAGGCGTGGGAGAAGAAAGGGGATTCTTATCTCCTTATAAGGGCAGCGAATATTGAATGCCTCCCCACTCGCCTTAAAATTCGCCTACACCCAAGGGCTATGTAAACGACATGGTTGGGTTACCCATGCCCGTATTGATGAGAATCTTGCAATAAAGGGACATGATCTCTGCTTCGACAAGATGTGCCAATAGCAACCTCGTCTCAAAACATGGAGCGGCAGACGAAAAACGGTTTGAAATTATGACCGGGCAGATGTGATGTCATGTTGTAAAAAGTTGTCAGCGGATTGGACTCATGGATTATTGTATTCTCTTTGTGGTTGTGTGTGGTGTGTGTGTTACAGGTCCGGACATGATCAATACGTCTGAAGACTATCTTGGAGTTCGGAAGGAGGAACCCGCCTTGCAATGCCGAAGACAGATCTACGCGCCGGATACCTTGTCATTGAAACCAGGTTCAGGGGCTACTGAGGGAGTCCTGAACTAAGGGGTCCTCGGGTGTTTGGCTTGTTAGCCATGGGCCGGACTGATGGACTGTGAAGAACATGAAGACTGAAGACTGCACCCGTGTCCGGATGGGACTCTCCTTGGCATGGAAGGAAGCCTGGAAACTAAATATGTAGATTCCTTTCTTTGTAACCGACCTTGTGTAACCCTAGATCCTCCCGGTGTCTATATAAGCCGGAGGACTTAGTCCGGAAGGGGAGAATGATACTCATAGCCATATAAGCTAGACCTCTAGCGTTTAGCCATTACGATCTCGTGGTAGATCAACTCTTGTAATACTCATATTCATCAAGATCAATCAAGCAGGACGTAGGGTATTACCTCCATAGAGAGGGCCCGAACCTGGGTAAAACATTGTGTCCCCCGTCTCCTGTTACCATCGATCCTAGATGCACAGTTCGGGACCCCCCTACCCGAGATCCGCCGGTTTTGACACCGATAGCCTCCTCGTTGATTTCTTGACGTCCATTCCAAGTCCCTTGGATCACGTTTGTTCCAAAAATAACTCTCCCGAAGGTTTCATTCCGTTTGGATTCCGTTTGATATTCCTTTTCTGCGAAACATTGAAATAGGCAAAAAAAACAATTTGCACTAGGCCTTGGGTTAGTAGGTTAGTACCAAAAATAATATAGAAGTGTATAAATAAGCCCATAAACATCCAAAACAGATAATATAATAGTATGGAACAATCAAAAATTATAGATACGTTGAAGACGTATCAGCAGCCAAGGTCGAGACCCTCAAAGGCGCCCTCGCCCAGGCCAAGAAGGAAGCAGAGGCGAATGAGGCAGCCGCTGATAAAGCAACTGCTGAACTAGAGGCCAAAAAAGCTGCCCTCCGCCAACATGAAGCTTGGGTGGCCGAAGTCGTGCAGGAGCTGAAGGATGCCATCAACAAATGCGAAACATTGGAGTAGAAGACTTCGACCTAGTCCTCCGAGCTTGCCAAGGCTCTCTAGGACGCCAAAGAGGCACAGAGCAAGTTCCAGAGCGCTCGCGAAGAGATCCACCAGGCGAGGCAGATAGTGGCTGGTAAGGCCTTTCTTTTGCAGAGTATCTTTGGAGGTCAGATGTCAGTTCGCTCACATGAGTGTGGAGTTCTCCAGGCACGTTTACGGATCTTCAGAAGAGTGCCGCTGATGCCGCATAGTTCTTCTGAGCCCAGGAGGGGAACTCGTCTGAGAAGCTGTTCTGGTCGCAATTTCTCGCGCCGGGACACACGATGCCTCTGAACGACCAAATGAAGCAGCTGGTAGAGTTGCATAGGGTGGCAGGTTTGGCAATGAAGGACCTGATAGTCCAACTCTGGCCAACCGAGCCGATCCCTAGAGCTACTTCAGTTTAGTGGAGTGGCTTGTCGACGTGTGGCCGCGGATTGATGCTGTAAAGTGCTCGACCTGCATAGAGGGTGCCCAGATGGCCTTCGCCCGCGTCAAAATGCAATGGGCGAAGATGAAGGCCACCGAAGTGGCAACTGCAGGCCCGCCCGAGGGAAAAGATCATCGGAAGCCGAAGAGGTACTTTGATGACGTCCTAGAAGGATCCTGAGAGATAGAGGGTCAATGTTCCAAGGACATAATATTTGATTAAATGTGTTCGGGTTTTACAAACTATGTTATGAAACCATGTTGTTATATATCTATGTTTGCGCCTTCTATTTGAGTGATTTTTTATCCTGTGCGGCCGTTTATTGTTATATTTCTGAAAGTTGCATTGGTCCGTAAAGGAGGTGTCCGCGAGGTGAACCAGGCAATCGAACTATGTGGCTTTATTACTTTCACTTAGCCATAGGAGTTTGACTGTGGGGCTAAGTACTAGCCCCTTGTGCGTGTGCGGCTATCCGGACTATGGTGCCTTTTCCATGCGGCTGGACGAAGACCAGCCCCTCGTGTAACATAGGGTGAATCTCTAATGATTTGTAGTATAATACTAAGTCACCGAATCGCCGATCAGCTTTCTCTACTGAGGTACTTGACCGGACAAACCAGAAATACAATCACAGTAGTTCTCCCTTTACTACCTTAGCGGAACGTAAGGTGGTAAGCACAGGAGCCGGGCAACCCAAATATAGACCAAAGACATGATTCAGAGCCAATGCATATAATGCAATATCCGGGACACCGAGGAGTGCCATATAGGTGTTCGGACTTGAAATGTGCAGGGCCGAATATGACCCCCGATGTTAGGCCGGGCTAAAGCACGTGTGGCAGTCTGAAGTAGGGAGGGAATACAAATGATAATATAAAATAAAATGATTGCCAAACAAAGTGGTGATCAACTACTTCCTTTATACCCTGATTAATACGTCGAGCCGTGTTGTTAGAGATAATTCCATGGAGGCCATTTTACATGCCAAAAGTTTACACAAGGGAAAGGTTTACATAGGGCCTAGAAGTAGTGGTTTGAGAATCCCAATGATGCCCTGCTGCACGTCTGCGCCGTTTCTCCTTGGTGAGACATCCTTGGAGAGGAGGAGTCCGATGTTCGTCTTTTAGAAAGAGGAACCTAGAAAGGAGTCCCCGCACAATTGTAGATCAGGTAGGTATTTTAACGAACCTACATTGGAAAAAATATTTCAGGTCCGAATAGGGTCAAGTCATACTATGGAGCTTATCCGCAGTGTGCGTCCAGCGCCGCCCAAGGTATTTCAAGTGCGTAGTTATGTGCGCGAGGTACGTATGCTGCAACCTTATGGGGCGATCGTCGGAGGCTAAACTGCTATTCAAGCTCCGGTTCCACCGAGCTACCGCATTGTAACGCGGATCGGACACGTTTAGCAGTGTCATGGGTCTTGATGACCGATGAGTTGTTCGGCTTGATGAGGCCGCCCTATACTTCAGCTGCTAGGGCCATGATATGCTCCTCAGTACGGAGGGAGCGCTCCATATTCCCATTTACTGTGATGAAGCCACGAGGTCTAGGCATTTTGAGCTTCAGATAAGCATAGTGCGGTACTGCATTAAAGCCGGCAAAAGCAGTTCGTCCGGGCAGTGCATGATAACCACTGCGAAAAGGGACGATGTCAAAGATCAATTCTTCGCTTCAGAAATTGTCTGGAGAGCCAAATACTACCTCCAGTGTTAATGAGCCTGTGCAGTGGGCCTCCATGCTGGGTGTCACTCCTTTAAAGGTAGTGTTGCTAGGCTTGATTCTTGATGGGTTGATACCCATCTTACGGACATTATCCTTATAGATCAAGTTGAGGCTGCTGCCGCCGTCCATAAGGACTCTTGTGAGATTGTATCCGTCGATGATACGATCGAGTACCAGGTCCGCCGAACCTCCGTGATAGATACTGGTTGGGTGGTCCCTGCGATCAAAGGTGATCAGACAAGCCAACCATGGGTTGAATTTTGGGGTGACACGCTCTATGGCGTAGACGTCCCTTAATGCGCGTTTGCGCTCCCTCTTGGGGATGTGTGATACGTCTCCAACGTATCTACTTTTTCTCACACTTTTCCTCTTGTTTTGGACTCTAATTTGCATGATTTGAATGAAACTAACCCAGGACTGACGCTGTTTTCAGCAGAACTACCATGGTGTTGTTTTTGTGCAGAAATAAAAGTTCTCGGAATGGAACGAAACTTTTTGAGGACTTTTATACCAACAATAAGAATTTCTGGAGCCAAGACCCACCAGAGAGGGGCCCCTGGGTGGGCACAATCGACCAGGGCGCGCCCCCCTCTCCTGGCGTGCCCAGGTGGGCTGTACCCACCTGGTGGCCCCGCTGACGACCCCCCTGGTACTATAAAATCACATTATTCCAGAAAAAATAGGGGAGAAAGAATTATCGCCATCCACGAGATGGAGCTGCTGCCAGGCCTTTTCTTCCTCGGCAGGGCAAATCTGTAGTCTGTTTGGAGCTCCGGAGAGGGAGATATTCGTTCTTCGTCATCATCAACCCTTCTCCATCGCCAATTCCATGATGCTCCCCACCGGGAGTGAGTAATTCCTTCATAGGCTCGCTGGTCTATGAGGAGTTGGATGAGATTCATCATGTAATCGAGTTAGTTTTGTTAGGACCTGATCCCTAGTATCCACTATGTTCTTAGATTGATGTTGCTATGATGTTGCGATGCTTAATGCTTGTCACTTTGGGTCCGGGTGCCATGATTTAAGATCTGAACTGTTTATGAATTCATCATTATATCCATGTTTTAGATCTGATATTGCAAGTTATAGTCACCTACTACGGTTATGATCCAGCAACCCCGAAGTGAGAACAACCGGGCCCACTCCCGATGATGACCGCAATTTGAGGAGTTCATGTATTCACTATGTGTTAATGCTTTGTTCCGGCTCTCTATTAAAAGGAGGCCTTAATATCCCTTAGTTTCTAATATGGACCCCGCTGCCACGGGAGGGTAGGACAAAAGATGTCATGCAAGTTATTTTAATAACGCATGCATGACTATTTACGGAATACATGCCTACATTATATCGATGAACTGGAGCTAGTGCCGTATCGCCCTAGGTGATAACTGTCACATGATGAATATCATCCAACAAGGCACTGATCCAATGCCTACGAATTGATCCTTATTGTTTTTGCTAAGTTACTACTGCTATCATCACTATTACACTTGCTACAAATTACTGCTATCGCTGTTACTATTACTATTGCTACTGTCACTACTATGAAAACTATCAAACTACTCTAATAACTGATCATATTGCTGGAGATGATTAATCTCCAGGTGTGGTTGAATTGACAACTCAACTGCTAATACCTTCAAATATTCTTTGGCTCCCCTTGTGTCGAATCTATAAATTTGGGTTGAATACTCTACCCTCGAAAACTATTGCGATCCCCTATACTTGTGGGTTATCAATGTGGGTGACATAGATCATGTTCACCGTTTTCACCTCGGGGGGAAATTGTTTCTATCCCCCAGTGTTCGACGGGCGAGGCTCATCATCGTCCTCTCTTTGAGGTCCTTTCCCCTTATGTTCGGCAATTAATTAACCGTCCTGTTTGAAAACTCAGCAGTTTCTGTTGGTGTCGTTGGTAGGCTTGTCAGGGGTGCCATGAATCTGGCAAGGTCTCTCTATATTTTGTGAGAGAATGCCTTATTTGTCCCTTTCTTAAAATATGGTTCCCTATTTGGCCCTATAAAACAAAATCTTCCTTATTAGGACCTTGGCTTAAATTTTGTTCCCTATTTGAGACTTTCATACATTTTTCCATCCAGTAATGTTAACTGGCACATGCAAAGACAATTTTGCCCTTGACAGTAGTTTGTCAACAAAAATGGAAAGAGTGGTAGCGTCGCTCCTGTGTTGCTGGAGGCAGCCATGGGCTCGTGTACGTTGCTGCCATGAGATCATGTACACCAGCGGTGCTGGGTTCTACGTCACGCGCTGGGGCTCCGCGATGTTTGTGAAGGCTTTGGAGTTTTAGCAATTAGTATAGGGACGACATACTGGACAGAGAACAATTAAAATCCTGCATGGATACGTAATGTATACATAATCGAATACAGCTAGGAGATCCCTGTGATCTGATTGCAGACGTGTTTTCGTGCATGTCTCATGCACATTGTTATTTTTTTTTTGACCCGAAAGGGAAATAAAAACGTTACTTCAAACAGTTCGACTTACAAGTTACATCGACTAGTACATCCACCAGATCTTCGCCATGCTCATGCTCGTCGTCACGCTCAGGCAGTACACCGCCACGGCCAGAGCCGCCCACGAGTTGTCATGATGATGTGACGATGATTTAATCATGTACACATGGGTAGTAACTATTCTTTTTTCTATAGCGAGTACTATTATATATATAGTACTATTTTTTAATTATTGAACTACAACAAAATATATCACTTTTTTTGGGCGAACAAAAAATATCACATTACCTCTGCGTTTGCATGTAAATAATCAGGTCACATTCTACACAAGGGGTAAAACCATCTTTCTAGGTCAAACTTAACACTGTTACTTGTCAAAACTAACGGAAGTGGCACATAGGGAACAAAATAAAGTTTAAGTGTCAAAAAGGAAAAAGGATGTTTTTCGGGCCAAAAAAGGAATCAAAATTTAAGAAAGGGCCAAATAAGGAATTCTCTCATATTTTGTCCAAGTTGGATGGTCCGTCCCTATTACCTTTGAACGGCATCTTCCGCTGACCGGGTTTGGAGCCACTGAATCCGGCGTTAACTCTCATATCCTCTGTTTCTTTGTTATTGTTCCGATGATCGTTTTTGCTGTGTCGTGGCCTGCCATTGCCATCCATGGCCTCAGAAGTGCCGGGGTCACTAGTATTATTGCTTCTACAAGCCAACTAGCTATCTTCGCCCGCACAGAAGCGGGTCATAAGTGTAGTAAGAGCTGCCATAGTCTTTGGCTTTTCTTGATCGAGGTGTCGAGCGAGCCATCGTCACGGACGCTGCGCTTAAATGCCGCTAAGGCTTCGGCGTCCGTACAGCCATGATTGGTTCTCTTTAGATTCCAAAGTTTGCGAGCTGACTCTCTAGGTTGCTCGACTATGTGACTCAGGTCATCAGCATCCGGTGGCCGGGCATAAGTGCCTTGAAAGATGGCCCGAAAAGCACCCTCTAAGTCTTCCCAACTTCCAATGAAGTTCTCTGAGAGGCTGTTCAACCAGTGTCGTGCTGGTCCTTTTAGCTTTAGAGGGAGGTATTTGATGGCATGGAGGTCATCTCCGCGAGCCATGTGAATGTGGAGAAGAAAATCTTCAATCCATACGGTGGGATCCGTCGTTCCATCGTATTGCTCAATGTTCACGGGTTTAAACCCTTCCGGAAATTGGTGTTGCATTACCTCATCGGTAAAGCACATGGGGTGTGCAGAACCTCTGTACCGGGCGGCATCGCTATGGAGTTCGGATGACATCTGTGTTCGGTGCTGACCCCGAACTTGGTTATGTTTGTCGTGCCAGGCTTGATGGCCATCATCTTGCCTCTATGGTGAGGCGGCGTGGGCTGGTGTTTGATATAATTAGCCGTTTTGTCCTGTCCACGTGGTGGTCCGTTCGGTTGATCAGCCTGATTGTATTTTGACGGTATTGGTGCAAGGGCATCGTCGTCGAATTTTGGCAGTAGCCTGCGTTGGGCATAACTCTTTGTTTGGCGCTCAAAGCCATATCCTTCTTCGACGGCTAGGACCTTAGTCCATTTGTCATTGAGTGTATCATGTTCGGCTTTACTCTCCTGTTGTTTCTTTTTTAGGCTCCGCACAATGGCGATGAGCCGTGGCTTGAAGCGTTCTTGTTCGAGCGTGATATCTCCGTCATATCTATAATTTTTTATTGTTCCATGCCAATATTATACAACTTTCATATACTTTTGGCAACTTTTTATACTATTTTTGGGACTAACATATTGATCAAGTGCCTAGTGCCAGTTCCTGTTTGTTGCATGTTTTTTGTTTCACAGAAAATCCATATCAAACGGAGTCCAAACGGGATAAAAACTCACGGAGATTTTTTTGGAATATATGTGATTTTTGGGAAGAAGAATCAACGCGAGACGATGCCCGAGGGGGCCATGAGGCAGGGGGCGCGCCCTGGGCCCTCGTGGCCACCCCGTAAGGTGGTTGGTTCCCTTCTTTCGCAAAAATAAAGCTAATATACGGATAGAGATCTTGTCCAAAATTCAGCCCAATCGGAGTTACGGATCTCCGGGGATTTAAGAAACGGTGAAAGGGCAGAATTAGGGAACACAGAAACAGCGAGAGACAGAGAGATATATCCAATCTCGGAGGGGCTCTCGCCCCTCCCATGCCATGGAGGCCATGGACCAGAGGGGAAACCCTTCTCCCATCTAGGGAGAAGGTCAAGGAAGAATAAGAAGAAGGGGCTCTCTCCCCCTCTCTTCCGGTGGTGCCGGAACGCCGCCGGGGCCGTCATCATCACCGCAATCTACACCAATAACTTCACCGCCATCATCATTGAATCTTTCCCCCTCTATGCAGCGGTGTAACCCCTCTTTTACCCGCTGTAATATCTACTTAAACATGGTTCCCAAAGCTATATATTATTTCCCAATAATGTATGGCTATCCTATGATGTTTGAGTAGATCCGTTTTGTCCTATGGGTTAATTGATGATCATGATTGGTTTGAGTTGCATGTTTTATTATTGGTGCTGTCCTGTGGTGCTCTCCGTGTCGCGCAAGCGTGAGGGATCCCCGCTATAGGGTTTGCGATATGTTCATGATTTTCTTATGGTGGGTGGCGTGAGTGATAGAAACACAAACCCGAGTAAGTAGGTTGTTTGTGTATGGGAATAAAGAGGACTTGATGCCTTATAATTCTATGGTTGGGTTTTACCTTAATGATCTTTAGTAGTTGCGGATTCTTGCTAGAGTTCCAATCATAAGTGCATATGATCCAAGAAAATAAAGTATGTTAGCTTATGCTTCTACCTCAAATAAAATTGCAACAATGATTACTGGTCTAGTTATCAATTGCCTAGGGACAAATAACTTTCTCGTGACAAAAATCTCTCTACTGAAACTAATTTAGTTGTGTCTTTATCTAAACAGCCCCTAGCTTTTATTTACATGCTCTTTATTATCTTGCAAACCTATCCAACAAAATCTACAAAGTACTTCTAGTTTCATACTTGTTCTAGGTAAAGCGAACGTTAAGCGTGCATAGAGTTGTATCGGTGGTCGATAGAACTTGAGGGATATTTGGTCTACCTTTAGCTCCTCGTTGGGTTCGAAACTCTTACTTATCGAAAGAGGCTACAATTGATCCCCTATACTTGTGGGTTATCAGAGGGGTTCCTTTGGGATGATGAAATATTCGTCACCAAGGCTAACATCCTCTTCAGAGATAGGTGATGGTAGCTGGAACTACGTCGGTATTTCCCTGGAGAGGGGGGGATGATGTAGCACAAAGACGGTAGGTATTTCCCTCATTTACAAAAACAAGGTATTGAACCAGTAGGAGAACCAACCAACATAAAGTAAGCAGCACCTGCACACAAATAACAACACCTCACAACACAACGTGTTAAAGGGGTTGTCAATCCCTTCCGGGGTACGGCGCCTCAAGATAGGCAAACAGACGTGAGGTAAATTGTAGTAGATTGATAGATCGAACGCCAAATAACATAAATTGCAGCAAGGTATTTTTGGATTTTTGGTTTAATAGATCTGAATAAAAATGGAAAGGAAAAGTAGATCGCTAGGCAAATATATGAGAAGAAGACCCGGGGGCCGTAGGTTTCACTAGTGGCTTCTCTCGAGAAAATTAGCAAACGGTGGGTAAAAAAATTACTATTGGGCAATTGATAGAACTTCAAATAATTATAATGATATCCAGGCAATGATAATTACATAGGCATCACGTCCAAGATTAGTAGACCGACTCCTGCCTGCGTCTACTACTATTACTCCACACATCGACTGCTATCCAGCATGCATCTAGTGTATTAAGTTCATGGAAAAATGGAGTAATGCAATAAGAACAATGACATGATGTAGACAAGATCCGTTTATCTATATGGTGGTAGATATAGATCTCGTCTTTTGATCCTTAGTGGCAATGATACATACATGTCGGTTCCCTTTCTGTCACTGGGATCAAGCACCGTAAGATCGAACCCACAACCGGGCACCTCTTCCCATTAAAAGATAAATAGACCAAATTGGCCAGACAAAACCCAAATATCGGAGAAGAAATACGAGGCTATAAGAGATCATGCATAAAAGAGATCAAAGAAACTCAAATACTTTCATGGGTATAAAAACATAAATCTGATCATAAACTCGAAGTTCATCGATCCCAACAAACACACCGCAAAAAGAGTTACATCATATGGATCTCCAAGAGAGCATTGTATTGAAGATCGATATAGAGAGAGAGAGAGATGAAGCCATCTAGCTACTAACTACGAACACGAAGGTCTACAAAGATCTACTCACGCATCATCGGAGAGGCACCAATGGAAGTGGTGAACCCCTCCGTGATGGTGTCTAGATTGGATCTAGTGATTCTGGACCCTGCGGTGGCTGGATGAATATTTCGTCGCCTCCCCTAGGGTTCTGGTATTTTTGGGGTATTTATAGAGCAAAGAGGCGGTCCCGGGGGCACCTGAGGTGGGTACAACCCACCAGGGTGTGCTAGGGCCTCCTGGCGCGCCCTGGTGGGTTGTGCCCCCTCGGGGGACCCCCCAGGTGCAACCAGGGCCCATTGCCTTCCTTCTGGCCCAT
This sequence comes from Triticum urartu, assembly GCF_003073215.2. Taxonomy (NCBI): domain Eukaryota; kingdom Viridiplantae; phylum Streptophyta; class Magnoliopsida; order Poales; family Poaceae; genus Triticum; species Triticum urartu. The sequence continues at coordinate 431,745,170 of NC_053026.1, read as the reverse complement.
AAAAAATCTCTGTAAAGTTTCGTTGCATTTGGACTCCGTTTGATATTGATTTTCCGCGACGTAAAAAATATGGGAAAATATCAACTGGCACTTGGCACTATGTCAATAGGTTAGTACCAAAAAATGGTATAAAATGAATATAAAATGATTATAAAACATCCAAGATTGATAATAAAATAGCATGGAATAATCAAAAGTTATAGATACATTGGAGACATATCAATAGGTAAGTTGTTACTATCTTACGAATCCTCATGATCGGTGAGTTCTTCGGGGCTGAATTGACCCTCTTCCCTTTCATCCCCCTCGAACGCAGGCTCAACGGGGTTGTCGGGGTCTTCGGCGTAGTCCGGAGTGTCATTATCTCCGGTGCCGGTATTGCTTTCCCTTCCCCGACATGATCGTGAGCGGTGCCGCTGACGCTGGCATTTTGGTGGTTCATCGACGGGCTTATCCTCATCTAGATCTTGAGTGCCATCGCCGTCCTTCTTCTCAGGCATGTCCACCATGTATACATCGTAATTAGAAGTGGCCATCCAACGCCCGCTGATGGGCGGGTTTTGACCTGGTTCGGCTTCGACATCGTCGTCCATGCCATCGATGTCTTCGGAGGCGTAGTCTAGCATGTCGGTTAATCCTCGGCAGTGGCTATTAAGTGGGTGGTGGGTGGGACGTAAAATTCCCTACTCCCAGCCCCCAGTTCAAGCTGGGCATAGTTCTGCTACCTCTTGAGCACTGCATTGGTTTTCCCTTGAAGAGGAAAGGGTGATGCAGTAAAGCAGCGTAAGTATTTCCCTTAGTTTTTGAGAACCAAGATATCAATCAAGTAGGAGACCACGCGCGAGTCACCTCGTACCTACACACACAAATAAGAACCTCGCAACCAACGCGATAAAGGGGTTGTCAATCCCTTCACGACCACTTGCAAGAGTGAGATCTGATAGAGATGATAATAATAAGATAAATATTTTTGGTATTTTTATGATATAGATTGAAAGTAAATAAAGCAAAATAAACTACGCCAGAAATAACTTGTTGACGGGAGATTAATATGATGGAAAATAGACATGCGGGCCATAGGTTTCACTAGTGGCTACTCTCAAGATATCATAAGTATTACGGTGGGTGAACAAATTACTGTCGAGCAATTGATAGAAAAGCGAATAATTATGAGAATATCTAGGCATGATCATGTATATAGGCATCACGTGTGTGACAAGTAGACCGACTCCTGCCAACATCTACTACTATTACTCCACACGTCGACCGCTATCCAGCATGCATCTAGAGTATTAAGTTCATAAGAACAGAGTAACGCCTTACGCAAGATGACATGATGTAGAGGGATAAACTCAAGAAATATGATATAAACCCCATCTTTTTATCCTCGATGGCAACAATACAATACATGTCATTTCCCTTTCTGTCACTGGGATCGAGCACCACAAGATTGAACCCAAAGCTAAGCACTTCTCCCATTGCAAGAAAGATCAATCTAGTAGGCCAAACCAAACTGATAATTCGAAGAGACTTGCAAAGATAAACCAATCATGCATAAAAGAATTCAGAGAAGATTCAAATATTGTTCATAGATAGACTTGATCATAAACCCACAATTCATCGGATCTCGACAAACACACCACAAAAGAAGATTACATCGGATAGATCTCCAAGAGAATCGAGGAGAACTTTGTATTGAGATCCAAAGAGAGAGAAGAAGCCATCTAGCTACTAGCTATGGACCAGAAGGTCTGAAGTAAACTACTAACACATCATCGAAGGGGCCATGGAGTTGATGTAGAGGCCCTCCGTGATCAATGCCCCCTCCGGCGGAGCTCTGGAAAAGGCCCCAAGATGGGATCTCTTGGGTACAGAAGGTTGCAGCGGTGGAATTAGGTTTTCGTGGTGCTCCAAGATGTTTGGGGGGTATATGGATATATAGAGGAGGAAGAAGTATGTCGGTGGAGCAACAAGGGGCCCACGAGGGTGGAGGGCACGCCCCGGGGGGGGGGGGGTAGGTGCGCCCCTGCCTCGTGGCCGCCTCGTTGATTGCTTGACGTCCACTCCAAGTCTCCTGGATCATGTTTGTTCCAAAAATAATGGTCCTGAAGGTTTCATTTCGTTTGGACTCCGTTGGATATTCCTTTTCGGCGAAACTCTAAAATAGGCAAAAAACAGTAATTTGGGTTGGGCCTCCGGTTAATAGGTTAGTCCCAAAAATAGTATAAAAGTGTAAAAATAAGCCCAATAACATCCAAAATAGATAATATAATAGCATGGAGCAATCAAAAATTATAGATACGTTGGAGACATATTAAGTTCGGAGGTGATACTTCCATGATGGCGAGAGATTGTATTAAGTCCAGCGTTTCATTTAAGAGCGAGAGCTGGACAAGCGTCTCAGTATCTGTGGAGCTAGGCTCGGTGATAACCACTTACCCGAGCCCGAAGGAGGCAGATCTCAAGAGTTCGGAGTTCGTGTCCAGAGGCGAGTCCGGCTTCCCGATAACGGGAAGAGTCCCGTTTGACTACGGGTCCGCCGACGGCGTGGTCACATATGGTCTCCGGATAGAAGCTCCGTGATGAGAGAGAGTCCGGTGGGTTTCATCCTCTTGTCTTCGGATGAAGTGGTGTGCCCTAGATCTAAGGCCTAGGCGGACATGTGTGTGGACCCCTGGATGGGATCTGGTAGTAGATCCGAAGGGCCTCTCCTTCATGCGGGCGGGGAGCGGCCGGCCGAGGCCGCGAACCCCTCGAAGATCAGGTCTCCTTGGATATCAGCGATGTAGTTCAAACTTCCAAACCTGATCTGGTGACCAGGGGCATAGCTGTCGGCCTACTCAAGGTGACCGGTCCAGTTGGGACGTAGCATGAAGCCGCCAAACACAAAGAGTTGACCAGGGAGAAAAGTCTCCCTGGAAACAGCGTCATTGTCAATAACGAGGCAGGCCGTCGATCCTTCTGTCGACAACACCATGGAACTCTCAATGAAAGCACCAATGTCGGTGTCAAAACCGGCAGATCTCGGGTAGGGGGTCCCAAGCTGTGTGTCTAAGGTTCAATGGTAAAAAGGGACAATAGGGACACAATGTTTACCCAGGTTCGGGCCCTCTTAAAGAGGTAAAACCCTACGTCCCGCTTGATATTATTTGGTGTGTATAAGGGTTACAAGAGTTGATCTACCTCGAGATCGTGATGGCTAAACCCTAGCTATCTAGCCTATGATCCTTCTTCCTTTCTACGGATCTAACCCTCCGGTTTATATATACATCAGAGGGCCCTAGGGTTGTATAGAGTCAGTTTGCAGAGGAAGGAAGTATTACACCCGGACACCAAACTTGCCATTCTACGCACATACGAGTCCTACCCGGACATGGGGGGGGGGTAGTATTCTGATATGTCTTCACGACCCATCATTCTGGCCTATATTTAATAGACCGGACACCTGAGGACCCCCTAATCCAGGAGGGGGGCTGCCACCAAGGGGAAAAGTTTCCCCCTTGGTGTGCCAGCTAGTGAGGAGGAGTCTGACTCCTCCCCCTTTCGCAATTCGGCCTCCGAATATTCATGAAATAATTTCACAAATATATTCTCATGACACCCATCCTACTAATACCTAGCAAATCATGAGTGCCTTAAGCTTGTTACCTCGTAGGTTCGGTAACTCACATACATGGACAAAATCGTTCGTTCAATGACCGACAGCGGGACCGTGGACGTCCATAATGGTCCCTATGAGTACACGAATGATACTCAAGGGTACCTTTGGTTACCATGTGACGCTCCCTTTGCTTAGCGATACTTCACAATACCCAGGATGCATCGATATCCTCCTGAGTCATCACTATGCTCATTATACTTAAATCCTTGTTACCGATTTTGTTCTTCTTTCCCGTTATTGTGTTCCGGCATCCCCGTGACGAAGTAAGTTGTGCCTGGCCAGACTATGATTGATGATGTCGCAGCGAGAGGGCCCTAAAATATCTCTCCATCATCAGAGGAGCAAATCCCACTCTTTAGCTATCTGTCCACTTGTCAAACTTTTTGATGAACCTGTAAGTTGTCGTTATGATCACTGTGTTACAGGTGACATTTGAGCAACCCCAAAGCCCATCGCATGGTAAGAATTGACCATGATACTCTCATGGTCTAAGGAGCAAGATCACACTTTAACATTCCATGTTATTACAATTGAATACAGACGATACTAATCCAATTCACAAGAAACAAGTTTGGGTCTATTCAATATGATCGTTCTTCCAACGTCATAATCTCAATGTTGTTTTAGGACTATCGTTACACTTAATGATATCCTAAGACAGAAAACATGATCATCAACAACACTTGAGCTAGTCCTAGATGCAAGACTAGGAACATTTTATTTAACCGTTTATCATTCCACACGTGCATATGAGTTTTCCACCGAATCACATATTCCAGGATCATAGCAGTTATAGCATAGAATATAAACTATTTAATTATGAATATGGAGATATAATAATAGAAATATTATTGCCTCTAGGGCATATTTCCAACAGTCTCCCACTTGCACTAGAGTCAATAATCTAGTTAACACTTTTAACTTTTACACTGGTGGCAGTCCGGTGTTAGTCCATGCTTTGCTTGTGGTATATACTTTGTCCAATCGAGTCTGACAATCTTCAGATCCGTGTGTATCTTTTGCATTTCAATACATCTGTCATGTTTTCACAAGAATTCATAATTTATGTGAAACAGGTTTTGTATGTACTGAATGACCGGTAGGATCTTTGATTCCTTTGATTGAGCTATAGAACCACTATTAGGAATAGTGTAGAAACCATACCAATTTCATAAAAGAACCTCCGATTCACCACCCTCTGTTGTTACTTCTAAAGTGACAATCTACTCAGCCTTCTGTTATAGAATTCACCACAGTAACTTTCTTGGACCAATTCGAACTTACTGTGCCACTATTAATCATTTAGTTGAAACCAAAAATCGCTTGGACCATTGATGAAGATTTTATCGATCACTGGTGCGCGTCGGTCCTAGACAAACGGTTTTAACCCCTTTCCGCAATGGCCTTCGGAACCGTCACCAAGTGAGTGTGTGCGATAGGGGGTCCTTCCCACATGACCCAGAAACCATTGGGGATATGGAACAGTGATCCAGAGGACTTCCAAAATGTAATCATGTGCGATGCAGCACACACTAAATTCTTTCATGCGCGTGGTATCGGTGATTAAGCGTTTCTAATGACGCAGTGAAACCATAGGGTCTGTCGTAATGAACCATTTGGGAAACAGTATGTAAGTCTCACAAGCCAACATATGAACTGTGTGCGATTTGTGCCCTATCGCACACGAGTTTTCTGCATAACCCGTCTGCCATGCTAGACTCCATCACACACGTTTCCCAACAATTACCGTCTGTGGTAATGTTCTATCACAAACGGTTCAAGAGCCCCTTCGCACACATACAAGTGTTGTAGACCGTTTGTGATTTGTTAGGTATCACTGACGGTTGCCGCAAGAGTGACATGTGCTTTTCGTTTGGGATCCCACATGTTTCCTGAAAAAAATATGACTGGGATTGTATTTTGAATTGGTCACGGTTTACTCCCAATTCTCGTGTGCGATAAAACGATATCACAAACAGTTCCGGAGGACCAATGCACACGTAGTAGCATTGCAAATCATTTGCGATCTGATGTGTATCACCGACGGTTCCGCTACGATTGAAGTATGCTTTCTAATGTGGATCGCACACAGTCATTTAGTTGAACCGTGTGCGGAGCAATTGCCAGGTTAAAACAAAAATATCCCATTTTGAATCGGCACACAAAAAGCAAATTCTCCACAATATCCAACTGAACAAATAAAGAAAAATACCCCATTTTGAATCAGCACGCAAAAAGCAAATTCGCCATAATATTCAATTGAACAAATAGTTTCCACAGGAAGAACATTCATCAGAGTTTGCAACAATTGCAATTGAACATATGGTAGCCAAATTCCAATGATTTGTCCACACATATATGCATTACATAATTAATCATAGTGTACGAAATACGAAGACCTCATCAGATGGAAAACAATGGATCCATGCATTATATGTTTAGCGGCTAACTCTTACTCAATGTTTCAGGAGAACGCATGCTGAAATCTTCATTATCACTGGTGGGATTGATGTAGTGATCCAGGAAGAAGTCACTGATAAATCTCCGAACCATCAGCAATTCACCAGCCAGGTGCGGTTCAGGGGTCCTCGGTTTTAAGATGAGTTGCAGTATTTTTAAGATCAGAATGTGCCATATGAGTGGAGTAGAAGATATTAATTAAGATAGACTTACTGTTACTAATTCGCAAGGATCGTCACAACTATCAGCAGATTTGCAAACGGAGATCATGTGTCTGCAAACATAGTATCCACAAAGGTTGGTCCCTACTTCTTGCTGAGGACACTGAAATTTTTTGTACAAAATTAGTCATGTATTTGTCCTGTTAGGAACAACCTAACCCGTGTTAGATGTATTATTTTTTCTTTGTACAAAATACAAAGAGGTTCATTTAGAAGCTTGAACATTTGACTAGTGCAAGGAAAGGTATTTGCAGACTATTGGATAAATTTTCCGAAAATAATGGATTTCGGTGTGTTACCGGAGAAACGATCTCGTGCGGCACGGGTTGTTCCGTCTTGAACAGGTTCCCTGGTTTAGTTTTCCACAATGCGAGCACACTGCAAATGATGATGAATTTTGACAACATCAATTATTGAACCAGATATGAATGCAAATTAATTTCAACATCATAGAATTCGATACCTATCCAAGAATTGCTGAACATGCGTCAAATCCTGAGCGTTTGTTGACTCTCTGAGAGAATCGATGTAGTAAACTGTGTTCTTGTTTGGAACAATGAATACCAATATCCAGTGATTGCTACATATTAAGAAAGACATGAACTTACAAATGATGTCGAAATCTGAAAGACAATCAGTGTATGCGTGGTTGTTTACTTGACTTACCGTTCATGATATGGCCAGAGAAATGATTGTGCATGGGAGTATTTTTGAAGATACGGAGGACCGTGTTAACGGCCCAGTCCCGTCGGTCCTTACCATCTAATGTTGTGCCATTTGCTAATGCAAGATCTATGAAATACACACTCTCCCTTATTCTTCTCCGCGCGTTTAATCCCCTGAGAGGAATAAAATGCAGTTAGTTGTTTATCATTTACAACATTGTATGGAGAAGTTGATCAGAGTTTGTTAAGTACTTACAAAATAAGCATCTAACAAGAGTGACATCGAGCACGTTGAAGTTGAAGAAGAGATGTAAGTCCTTGAAACTCACATTGATGGAACCAGCATCGTGTTGGAAATGATCTCTATTGTAGTGGACTAGCAAAGCATGATAACCTGCTGACATTTGATCCATGCAATATTCATGTAACTCGCGGCAACTAGAGCTGCACTCATCAAAGTATTCACCAACAAGAAATGGCTGTCCATGGACGTAATTGTGTGCTCCAAGTACGTCTGGTTTCCTTTTAGCAAGCAACAATTCTACTTCATCATCCATGGCATCAGAAATAATATTACTCCCCGATTCGAACAAGTGCTGTTAATTTGGTTCTGTGCGATGAGTGCTTTAAGTAAGAGGCAATCGTTCTCTTTTCTCTTCACTCTTCCGCTGCGCTTCCTCGTGGTCGTCGTTGTAGCCTTTTTGGCCACTTCCTTCTTGGTACTTGAAGCATTTCTAGCAGAACATCTGGTTGCCTGCAAGGTAGACTGTCGAGCAGACAGTGAAGCTTGGACGGACTTCTTATCAGATGGTTTATCTATGCCAGACCGCTGAGCTGGCGCTGCTGCTGTGATGGACTGCTGGGCTGTAGGAGTAGAGGCATCGGACGGCTGACCATGCGTTGAAGCTATGTCGGGTTTCTGCGCAGGTGGTGCCAACTTGTCGGTGTGCCGAGGAGGCCGTGCCAACGCGTTGGTTTGCTGAGAAGGAAGTGCTGATGCATTGGTATGCTGATCACGCGCCTGCGGACCTACGGACTGATGAGCAGTCGGTTCCGGACCTACAGACTGCTTAGCAGGCGGTTCCGAAGCATCAAACTTCTTAACAGTCTGTTCCACCAGGTTGGTCTGCTGAGCATGTGCTGCAGCTGGGTCTCCCCCCGCTGCTTCAGTGGCCGGCATCTGAACCGGTGGTGCGTCATCGGCAATTGTAGGCCTTGCCACTGGCTGCTTTAGGGCGGAGGATGACATGGCCTGTACGCCACAAAGTCGGGCCGGCTGATCACAGGTTGATGCATCAGCCTGCGAGAGCTGCTGTGGCAAGGAGAGCATCACCGGTTGAGGGGCGACAGTGGTTGCTCTTGGCGGGGCTTCAGGAATCTCATCGATGAACTCTATTTCCTTTCGTGGGCACTGGATTTGATGTAATAGTGTTTCTCCCAAGGTACTTTGCTCATTGAACTCTCCTAGGACATTCTTCAGGGCAAATTCATTGAATCCAGGCTTTACTTCAGTCATGTAGCACTTCACACGGCCCGGCTTCAATGGCACATTGTCCAAGAAGAGGCCACCTTCCAAGAAGGGTGGGAAAACCCAGGCTATTGCACATTTTAATGTACCTTCAAAATGTGTAAGCACGCCCTTCAGTCTGTCTTTCATTCCAGATAGATCAGATATAGCATCATCACGAGAAGTTGCAGTCTCAGTGTCGCTGGGGTCAGCTGCTACCTCTTGAGAACTGCATTGGTTTTCCCTTGAAGAGGAAAGGGTGATGCACCAAAGTAGCGTAAGTATTTCCCTCGGTTTTTGAGAACCAAGGTATCAATCCAGTAGGAGGCCACACGCAAGTCCCTCGTACCTACACAAACAAATAAGAACCTCGCAACCAACGCAATAAAGGGGTTGTCAATCTCTTCACAGTCACTTACGAGAGTGAGATCTGATAGAGATGATAAGCTAATATTTTTGGTATTTTTATGATAAAGATTAAAAGTAAAGATTGCAAAATAAAATGTAATTGAAATAGCTTGTTAACGGAGGATTAATATAATGGAGAATAGTCCCCGGGGCCATAGGTTTCACTAGTGGCTTCTCTCAAGATAGCATAATTATTATGGTGGGTGAACAAATTACTGTCGAGTAATTGATAGAAAAGCGAATAATTATGAGAATATCTAGGCATGATCATGTATATAGGCATCACGTCCGTGACAAGTAGACCGACTCCTGCCTGCATCTACTACTATTACTCCACACATCGACCGCTATCCAGCACGCATCTAGAGTATTAAGTTCATAAGAACAGAGTAACGCCTCAAGTAAGATGACATGATGTAGAGGGATAAACTCAAGCAATATGATATAAACCCCATCTTTTTATCCTCGATGGCAACAATACAATTCGTGTCGTTTCCCTTTCTGTCACTAGGATCGAGCACCGCAAGATTGAACCCAAAGCTAAGCACTTCTCCCATTGCAAGAAAGATCAATCTAGTAGGCCAAACCAAACTGATAATTCGAAGAGACTTGCAAAGATAACCAATCATGCATAAAGATTTCAGAGAAGAATCAAATATTGTTCATAGATAGACTTGATCATAAACCCACAATTCATCGGATCTCAACAAACACATCGCAAAAAGAGTTACATCGAATAGATCTCCAAGAAGATCGAGGAGAACTTTGTATTGAGATCCAAAGAGAGAGAAGAAGCCATCTAGCTACTAGCTATGGACCCGAAGGTATGAATCAAACTACTCACACATCATCGGAGGGGCCATGGAGTTGATGTAGAGGCCCTCCGTGATCAATGCCCCCTCCGGCGGAGCTCCAGAAAAGGCCCCAAGATGGGATCTCTTGGGTACAGAAGGTTGTGGTGGTGGAAATAGGGTTTCGTGGTGCTCCTGGATGTTTTCGGGGTATGTGAACATATATAGGAGGAAGAAGTAGGTCAGTTGAGCCACGAGGGGGGAGCGCGCGCCCAGGGGGTAGGCGCGCCCCCTGCCTCGTGGCCTCCTCGGTGGTTTCTTGACGTCCACTCCAAGTCTTCTGGATCACGTTTGTTCCAAAAATCATGTTACCGAAGGTTTCATTCCGTTTGGACTCCGTTTGATATTCCTTTTCTACAAAACACTGAAATAGGCAAAAAAAAGCAATTTGCACTGGGCCTTGGGTTAATAGGTTAGTCCCAAAAATAATATAAAAGTGTATAATAAAGCCCATTAAACATCCAAAACAGGATATATAATAGCATGGAACAATAAAAAATTATAGATACGTTGGAGACGTATCAAGCATCCCCAAGCTTAATTCCTGCTCTTCCTCGAGTAGGTAAATGACAAAAACAGATTTTTTGATGTGGAATGCTTTCTAGCATATTCTTCAATGTAATTTTCTCTATTGTGGCATGAATGTTCAGATCCGAAAGATTCAAGATAAAAGTTTAATGTTGACATAAAAATAATAATACTCCAAGTATGCTAACCAAGCAATTATGTCTTATCAAAATAACATAGCCAAAGAGAGCTTATCCCTACAAAATCATATAGTTTGGCCATGCTTCATTTTCGTCACACAAAATGCTCTCATCATGCACAACCCCGATGACAATCCAAGCAATTGTTTCATACTTAGCCTTTTCAAACTCTTTCAACTTTTACGCAATATATGAGCGCAAGCCATGGACATAGCACTATGGGTGGAATAGAATATAATGATTGAGGTTGTGTGAGAAGACAAAAAGGGAAAAAGTCTCACATTGACGTGGCTAATCAATGGGCTATGGAGATGCCCACCGATTGATGTCAATGCAAGGAGTAGGGATTGCCATGCAACAGATGCACTAGAGCTATAAATATATGAAAGCTCATCAAAGACACTAAGTGGGTGTGCATCCAACTTGCTTGCTTATGAAGACCTAGGGCATTTAAGGAATCCCATCATTGGAATATACAAGCCAAGTTCTATAATGAAAAATTCCCACTAGTATATAAAAGTGACAAAATAAGAGACTCTCTATCATGAAGATCATGTTGCTACTTTGAAGCACAAGTGTGGACAAAGGATAGTAACATTGTCCCTTCTCTCTTTTTCCCTCTCTCTTTTTTTATTTGGGCCTTCTTTTCTCTTTTTATGGCCTCTTTTCTTTCTCCTTTTTTTTCGTCCGGAGTTTCATCCCGACTTGCGGGGGAATCATAGTCTCCATCATCCTTTCCTCACATGGGACAATGCTCTAATGATGATCATCACACTTCTATTTATTTACAACTCAAGAATTACTACTCGATACTTAGAACAAAATATGACTCTATGTGAATGCCTCCGGCGGTGTACCGGGATTGCGATGAATCAAGAGTGACTTGTATGAAAAATTAAGCATGGTGGCTTTGCCACAAATACGATGTTAACTACATGATCATGCAAGGCATATGACAATGATGATGCGTGTCATAATAAATGGAACGGTGGAAAGTTGCATGGAAATATATCTTGGAATGGCTATGAAAATGCCATAACATAGGTATGGTGGCTGTTTTGAGGAATATATAAGGAGGCTTATGTGTGATAGAGCGTATCATATCACGGTGTTTGGATGCATCGGCAAAGTTTGCACCAACTCTCAAGGTGAGAAAGGGCAATGCACGGTACCAAAGAGGCTAGCAATGATGGAAGGGTGAGAGTGAGTATAATCCATGGACTCAACATTAGTCATAAAGAACTCACATACTTATTGCAAAAATCTACAAGTCATCAAAACCAAGCACTACGCGCATGCTCCTAGGGGGATAGATTGGTAGGAAAAGACCATCACTCGCCCCCGATCGCCACTCATAAGGAAAGCAATCAAAGAACACCTCATGCTTCAAATTTGTGACAAAATGTTTACCATATATGCATGCTACGGGACTTGCAAACTTCAACACAAGTATTTCTCAATTTCACAATTACTCAACTAGCACACCTCTAATATTACCACCTTTATATCTCAAAACAACTATCAAGCATCCAACTTCTCTTGGTGTTTAAAATTTAAAACCAAAGCAAATTACCATGATGTTCTAAAGGACTCTCAAAATAATATAAGTGAAGCATGAGAGATCAATTATTTCTATAAAATAGAACCACCATCGTGCTCTAAAAGATATAAGCGAAGCACTAGAGCAAAATTATCCAACTCAAAAGATATACGTGAAGCACATAGAGTATTCTAATAAATTCCAATTCATGTGTGGCTCTCCCAAAAGGTGTGTACATAAAGCATGATTGTGGTAAACTAAAAAGTGAAGACTCAAATCATACAAGATGCTCCAAGCAAAACACATATCATGTGGTGAATAAAAATATAGCTCCAAGTAAAGTTACCGATGGACGAAGATGAAAGAGGGGATGCCTTCCGGGGCATCCCCAAGCTTAGGATTTTGGTTGTCCTTAGAATTTACCTTGGGTTTCCTTGGGCATCCCCAAGCTTAGGCTCTTGCCTCTCCTTGTTCCATAATCCATCAAATATTTACCCAAAACTTGAAAACTTCACAACACAAAACTTAAAAGAAAATCTCGTGATCTCCGTTAGGAAAATAAACCACCACTTCAAGGTAGTGTAATGAAATAATTATTTATTTATATTGGTGTTAAACCTACTGTATTCCAACTTTTCTATGGTTTATAAACTCTATTACTAGCCATAGATTCATCAAAATAAACAACCAACACACGAAAAACAGAATCGGTCAAAAACAGAATAGTCTGTAGTAATCTGTAGGTTTCGAATACTTCTGGAACAACAAAAATTCCACAATAAATTGTTGGACGATAGGAGTTTATCTATTAATCATCTTAAAAAAGAATTAACTAAATAGCACTCTTCAGTAAAAAATTGCAGCAAATCTCGTGAGCGCTAAAGGTTCTGTTTTTTTACAGCAAGATCGCAAAGACTTTCCCCAAGTCTTCCCAAAGGTTCTACTTGGCACAAACACTAATTAAAAGCATAAAACCACATCTAAATAGAGGCTAGATGAATTATTTATTACTAAACAGAATCAAAAAGCAAGAAACAAAAATAAAATTGGGTTGCCTCCCAATAAGCGCTATCGTTTAATGCCCCTAGCTAGGCATAAAAGCAAGGATAGATCTAGGTATTATCATCTTTGGTCTGTAATCCATAAGTGGCTCTCATAATAGATTCATAAGGTAATTTAATTTTCTTTCTAGGAAAGTGTTCCACGCCCTTCCTTAATGGAAATTGGAATCTAATATTCACTTCTTTCATATCAATAATTGGATTAATCGTTCTAAGTAAAGGTCTACCAAGAATAATAGGACATGAAGAATTGAAATCTATATCAAGGATAATGAAATCTATGGGCACATAATTCCTATTTGCAACAATAAGAACATCATTAATTCTTCCCATAGGTTTCTTGATGGTGGAATCCGCAAGATGCAAGTTTAAAGAAAAATCATCAAATTCACGGAAACCTAGCAAATCACACAAAGTTTTAGGAATCGTGGAAACACTAGCACCCAAATCACATAAAGCATATCATTCACGATCTTTAATCTTAATTTTAAAGTAGGTTCCCACTCATCATGAAGTTTTCTAGGGATAGAAACTTCCAATTCTAGCTTTTCCTCATAAGATTGCATTAAAGCATCAATGATATGTTTAGTAAAAGCTTTGTTTTGACTATAAGCATGCGGAGAATTTAGCACGGATTGCAACAAGGAAATACAATCTATTAAAGAACAATTATCATAATTAAATTCCTTGAAATCCAAGATAGTGGGTTCATTGCTATTTAAAGTTTTGACCTCTCCCATCCCACTTTAATCAATTTTGGCATCAAGATTTAAAAACTCCGAATCATTGGGATGCCTTCTAACTAAAGTTGACTCATCTCCAGTCCCATCATTATCAAGATTAATATTGCAAAACAAAGATTTAATAGGGGACACATCTATAACTTTGAGATCTTGATTATTATTATCATGGAAACTAGAAGAACACGCTTTCACAAAGCAATCTTTTTTAGCCCGCATCCTAGCGCTTCTTTCTTTGCAATCATCAATGGAAATTCTCATAGCTTTGAGAGACTCATTGATATCATGATTAGGTGGAATAGATCTAATTTTCAAAGAATCAACATTAAGAGAAATTCTATCCACGTTCCTAGCCAACTCATAAATCTTATACAATTTTTCTTCAATCAAAGCATTGAAACTCTTTTGCAAACTAATAAATTCTTTAATATTAGATTCAAAATCAGAGGGCATCTTATTATAATTTCCATAAGAATTGTTGTAGGAATTACTATAATTATTAGAGGAATTACTAGGAAACATCCTAGGATTAAAAATACCTCTATATGCGTTATTACCAAAATTGTTCCTACCAACAAAATTCATATCCATAGATTCATTATTATTCTCAATCAAAGTAGACAAAGGCATATCATTAGGATCAGAAGAAACACTTTTATTAGCAAACAATTTCATAAGCTCATCCATCTTTCCACTCAAAACATTGATTTCTTCTATAGCATGCACCTTTTTATTAGTAGATCATTCAGTATTCCATTGAGAATAATTAACCATAATATTATCTAGGAGTTTGTAGCTTCTCCTAAAGTGATTTCCATAAAAGTGCCTCAAGCGGCCGAATCTAAAAGATTTCTAGAAGCAAAATTCAATCCGGCATAAATTTTTTGTGTAATCATTCAAAGATTCAAACCATGTGTAGGGCAATTACATATCATTAATTTCATCCTCTCCCAAGCTTGTGCAACATGTTCATGATCAAGTTGCTTAAAATTCATAATATCGTTTCTAAGAGTGATGATCTTAGCGGGAGGAAAATACTTCGAGATAAAAGCATCTTCGCACTTATTCCATGAATCGATACTATTTTTAGGCAAAGACGAAAACCAAGTTTTAGTACGATCTCTAAGAGAAAATGGGAATAGCTTCAGTTTAACAATATCATTATCCACAAATTTCTTCTTTTGCATATCACACAAATCAACAAAGTTGCTTAGATGGGTAGCGACATCTTCACTAGGAAGGCCGGAAAACGGATCTTTCATGACAAGATTCAGCAAAGCAGCAATAATTTCACAAGATTTAGCATCGGTAAGAGGAGCAATCGGACTGCTAATAAAATCATTATTGTTAATATTGGAAAAATAGCACAATTTAGTATTGTCTTGAGCCATCGTGACAAGCAAGCAATCCAACACACAAGCAAACAAGAAACAAGCAAAAAGCGACGAACTAGAGAAGAGAAGAGGAATAGAAAAAAGAGGGCGAATAAAACGGCAAGGGTGAAGTGGGGGAGTGGAAAACGAGAGGAAAATGGCAAATAATGTAATGCGAGGGATAAGAGTTTGTGATGGGTACTTGCCATGCCTTGACTTGTGCGTAGACTCCTCGGCAACAGCGCTAGAAATCCTTCTTGCTACCTCTTGAGCACTGCGTTGGTTTTCCCTTGAAGAGGAAAGGGTGATGCAGCAAAGTAGCGTAAGTATTTCCCTTAGTTTTTGAGAACCAAGGTATCAATCCAGTAGGAGGCCACATGCAAGTTCCTCGTACCTACAAAAACAAATAAGAACCTCGCAACCAATGTGATAAAGGAGTTGTCAATCCCTTCATGGTCACTTACGAGAGTGAGATCTGATAGAGATGATAAGATAATATTTTTGGTATTTTTATGATAAAGGTTAAAAGTAAAGATTGCAAAATAAAAGGTAATTGAAATAGCTTGTTAATGGAAGATTAATATAATGGAGAATAGACCCGGGGGCCATAGGTTTCACTAGTGTCTTCTCTCAAGATAGCATAAGTATTACAGTGGGTGAACAAATTACTGTCGAGCAATTGATAGAAAAGTGAATAATTATGAGAATATCTAGGCATGATCATGTATATAGGCATCACGTCCATGACAAGTAGACCGACTCCTGCCTGCATCTACTACTATTACTCCATACATCGACCACTATCCAGCATGCATCTAGAGTATTAAGTTCATAAGAACAGAGTAACGCATTAGGTAAGATGACATGATGTAGAGGGATAAACTCAAGCAATATGATATAAACCACATCTTTTTATCCTCGATGGCAACAATACAATACGTGTCGTTTCCCTTTCTGTCACTTGGATCGAGTATCGCAAGATTGAATCCAAAGCTAAGCACTTCTCCCATTGCAAGAAAGATCAATCTAGTAGGGCAATCCAAACTGATAATTCGAAGAGACTTGCAAAGATAACCAATCATACATAAAAGATTTCAGAGAAGAATCAAATATTGTTCATAAATAGACTTGATCATAAACCCATAATTCATCGGATCTCGACAAACACACCGCAAAAAGAGTTACATCGAATAGATCTCCAAGAAGATCGAGGAGAACTTTGTATTGAGATCCAAAGAGAGAGAAGAAGCCATATCCAAGAAGGTCTGAAGTAAACTACTCACACATCATCGAAGGGGCCATGGAGTTGATGTAGAGGCCCTCCGTGATCGATGCCCCCTCCGGCGGAGCTCCGGAAGAGGCCCCAAGATGGGATCTCTTGTGTACAGAAGGTTGCGGCGGTGGAAATAGGGTTTCGTGGTGCTCCTGGTTGTTTTCAAGGTATATGAGTATATATATGAGGAAGAAGTAGGTCGGTTGAGCCACGAGGGGCCCACGAGAGGGGAGGGCGCGCCTAGGGGGGTAGGCGCACCCCCTGCCTCGTGGCCTCCTCGGTTATTTCTTGACGTCCACTCCAAGTCCTTTGGATCACGTTTCTTCCAAAAATCACGTTCCCAAAGGTTTCATTCCATTTGGACTCCGTTTGATATTCCTTTTCTGCGAAACACTGAAATAGGCAAAAAAACAACAATTTGCACTAGGCCTTGGGTTAATAGGTTAGTCCCAAAATAATATAAAAGTGTATAATGTTGGAGACGTATCATCAGCTGATGCATAGCTACTCTTGTGCAGTGTTGTCGTGTAATAAGCAGCATCATGCATGCCCACATCCCCTCCCATCTGCTGGCTATCTGTCAGTGTTAGAGTCTTCTGCATCATCATTGACTCCTCAACATCCTTTCGAACAGCCGGATAAATCTCCTTCTTCAACTTTTCAAACAATGCATCCTGCTTCATTTCACTCCTTGCTTTTTTAATGTCGAGCCTCTCTTCTTTGCTGAGTGTGAAATCCCTCTTGTGTGGGCCATTAACACCTATACCCCTTGCACGTCCATAGGGCTCTTTTGTCCAGAGCAATGGACAAAATGTCACATGGCGTCATGTGCATTTTCAAAGTAATAAGTTCCGTCATCACGCCTCTTTGCACGTGCCGGCAAGTAGTCTCTGGCGCGTTCGCCCTTGATTTCACTAAAGGCTGGATTCCCACCCGCCGCTACTACTTCTTTGTCCTCATGTTCCCATATCAGTTTCATGCCGTAGTATCCTGCCACACCCATATGGTGGGGGTGTATGTTCTTCTTCTAAAGTTACGATTGCTTGAAACTCTTTGCAGCAAACTCTAGAGTTGCCCTGACCCTTTGAATTCTTCCCAGTCTGCCTTTGTAATTTGGGGGTATGCGGGGATTGGGTCCTTGCCTTCACTCAAGTACTTCTTGTACAACACGTGCTTCCAGTTTCTCCAAGCATCCCTAGCCTTCTTCAGTGCAGCGTGTTCCACCTGCATTCTCCACTGCTCTGGACGTTGAAGTGATCCATGATCTCCCAGACTATCCTTCGCCGTGTTTCTGTGTCAGCCTTTCGAAACCCCGACAGATTCATGTTGAGCCTTGCCCTGCCAACAAATCCACACACACACTCCTGAACCTCATGCGTGCTTTATCTGGTTTAGTTGGAGCCCAGAAATTTAAATCAATCTCGGTTACTTCATATACACCTTTAAGTTGGTGTGTGGGCTTCCTTGGAGTGTTCCTCCGTGTCCTGACCGGAAGGGAAATTGCTGCAGCACTATCCCGTTCAAGACTACTTGATCCCTCACAATCTGCTGAAGACCTTGGGTTGTCTGAATCAGATGATGATACATGTCCTGAATGAGTGATGTCGCTGCTACTCGGCATCTACAGAGAACACATGCGAAACTCAGGAAAGGAGGATAAGCATAAAACTAACAACTTGGTATCAAGCTTTCTAAACGTCCCATGCAATAATTTAGAAAATATACGGCTAATTTGTTAAGTTTGTGTGACTTGGGCGCCCATGATCTGTAAATAGGCAGTAACTTATTGGAACAAATACAGCTTATATGTAGTAAGGAAGGTAGATAATAAACATATATACGCTCTCCGTTATTTATAGCCAATTTGGGAACATACAAAACGGAATTTGAAGAGGGATTGCGAGGAAATATGCCTCACCGCAATGGAGAGCAGTAACTAACAAGCTTCTTAATGCAAACCCGGCCGGACCACAGGAGAGGCGAGGGTCACTGCATCGATATGCTCGAGGGTGGCTGACGAGCAAACGAAGACGGCGAGGTGTGGGCGGCTGTGTGTTGGGAACGGCAGTGGAGGTAGGCTTGATGCCGAAGAGTGGGCACACGATCGGGGTGAGCACGGCGGTGCCAGAGAGGGTTCTGCTGTAGATCTGGGGGAGGGGGAGCTGACGAAGGAGATTGGGTGGACTAGTTGAGTGAAACGCGGGCGGACTGTGTGTGTGTGGGGGGGGGGTGTTGGCGGTGTCGGTGTCAAAACCGGCGGATCTCGGGTAGGGGGTCCCGAACTGTGTGTGTAAGGTGGATGGTAACAGGAGGTAGGGGACACGATGTTTTACCCAGGTTCGGGCCCTCTTGATAGAGGTAAAACCCTACGTCCTGCTTGATTGTCCTTGATGATATGAGTATTAAAAGAGTAGATCTACCACGAGATCGGAGAGGCTAAACCCTAGAAGCTAGCCTATGGTATGATTGTATGTTGTCCTACGGATTGAAACCCTCCGGTTTATATAAACACCGGAGGGGGATAGGGTTACACAAGGTCGGTTACAAAGAGGGAGAAATCCATATCCATATTGCCTAACTTGCCTTCCACGCCAAGTAGAGTCCCATCCGGACACGGGACGAAGTCTTTAATCTTGTATCTTAATAGTCCAACAGTCCGGCCGAAGGATATAGTCCGGTTGTCCGGAGACCCCTTAATCCAGGAGTCCCTCAGTAGCCCCTGAACCAGGCTTCAATGACGATGAGTCCGGCGCGCAGTGTTGTCTTCGGCATTGCAAGGCGGGTTCCTCCTCCGAATACACCATGGAAGAGTTTGAATGCAAGGATAGTGTCCGCCCCTGCAAAATAAGTTCCACATACCACCGTAGAGAGAATAATACTTCCATAAATCTAATTTGCTGACATGTTTTGGTAGTATGACATCACTTCATGGCCCGGTTATTATTCGAACCGCTTTTCTCAACCAGCTCCGCACATATCGCGAGGCGGTTTTCTTGATATGTCTTGTCAAAGCAGAGATCGTGTCACCCTTATCACGGGATTCTCATCAATACGTACGTGGGTAACCCAATTGTGCCATCAATTACGGCGCCTAGGGAATAAGTGGTTTTGCCAGGCAAGTGGGGAGACTCATCGCCTCCTCCGCCCTTATAAAGGGACAAAGATCTACGTTTTTCACCCACGCCTTCTTCCTTCTCGCTTACCCATTCCCGCACACTCGAGCTCTAGCGCCCAAGCTCGGGTTCGTCTTCTCAAACCACTCCAAGCATTTCTGGAGCAGGAGGCAAGTGGATGGTTTCCTCCGCCACGGAGGAAAACATCAAAAAGTTACGGGAGGCCGGATACCTACCTGCGAATATCGCGCACCGGCTGCCGAATGCGTGGCAGATCGTCCCAACGCTCGAACCCCATGAGAGGGTAGTTTTTCTTACCCATTTCGTCCGTGAACTGGGATTTCCTCTCCACCCATTTGTCTGCGGGCTCATGTTCTACTACGGACTGGATTTCCATGATCTGCCCCCCAACTTTATCCTCAACATCTCGGCGTTTATCGTCGTGTGCGAGGCCTTCCTCCGCATCAGGCCCCACTTTGGCCTATGGCTGAAAACCTTCAATGTCAAACCAAAGGTGGTGGGAGGCCAGTAAGCAGAATGCGGAGGTGCCATGGTGGGCAAGATGCCTAATGTCACCTGGCTCGAGGGTACCTACGTGGATACCGTAAAGGGGTGGCAATCGGGGTGGTTCTACATCACCGAGCCGCGCGACTCCAACTGGGTGGCGGCCCCCAAATTTCAATCCGGAATCCCCACATGGGTCACCTCCTGGAAAAAGAAGGGCCTATCCTGGGGTTCTTCGGTAGAGCTGACCGGACTCCGGACCTACATCCAGAACAAGATGAACAAGAAAATCAAGCTTGTCAACGTGGTCTAGGTTATGCTCTTCCGCCGAATCCTTCCGTGCCAACAACGGGCATTTGTTTTGTGGGAGTTCGACTCGGCCCAGCACCAGACACTGCGAGAGCTCTACGACACGATGCACGAGGACGTCTGGAGGGTGCTGTTCAAGGGTGCCGAGATGCCTCCCTCCCTCACCGAGGACCGCGGACTCAGCGCAAAGCGTTGCGCCCATCCGGTAGGCTTTTATATCTCTTAGGGTATTTATGCGCCCTGGTTTAGTTATGTGCTGGATATTAAGCTTTCATGTCATTTAACAGGACTGGATAAAGACAGCAGAGCAGCTTGATTGCCCGGCCTCCCTGCCCGAAGATCCTGCAAATGCTCTTCTAACGAAGATGCTGACTCCGGCACCTTACGAGGTGCCGGACAAGACGGCCAAGAAGAAGGCCGTGGGGACCCAAGAGGGTCTTCGGCGCAACATGGTTCTATCGGACTCATCGTCTGATGAGTCCGACGCGCACTCCTCCCACAGAAACGAGGAGGAGAAAAGTTCTCCCCCCAGCCCGGGGAGACAAGAAAATGAAGGCCGACCCATTCGGGGAGGCCGAAGGGTCCAAGAAGGGAAAGACCCTCCCTCCGGACTATGCCAAGACAGCCGCCGACAGCGGCGATGAGTGGCTACCCAGGGACAAGCCCCTGGCGAAGTCGTAAGTGTCCGGACACCATAGTACTTCATGGTATGTTTTACTATACTGCTTGTGCTCATGCCGAAGCTGATTATGCAGTCCGGCCCGAGCTTGTCTCGACGTACCCTCGTCGAGCGGCTCTTTGGGCTCGTCGGACATGAACGGCGGTTCTCCTCTGACGGCTTCCACCCCTCGCCCTACGGACAACGCCGAGGTGGTGTCTGAAAAGGCACCGTCCCAAGGGGAGGCGGTCCTGGGGGCGCCTCACGGTGACCTCCCGGACCCTGGGTACCAAGGGAGCGAGGCTCCTACGGGCTTCGAGTTCGGGCCCCAGCCGGACACTGTGCCGGAACCTTCAATGGTTCCGCACTCCGGAAGGCGGTCCCCCATTAAGGGGGGCCAACCATCCATGCCGGTGTCCTCTGTCCAACCAGAGGCACCGGACAACTTGCTGGAAGCGCTTCACAGCGCTTCCATCGATGAAGAACACCGCACTATCATGAGTGCGGTGGTTAAGAAGGTTCAGTCCGCCAAGAACGGGCTGACTGAAGCTTGTGCCAGCCTCCTAACATGCTTTGAGGTAAGCATTCAAAATATAAATATATTACCGCATAGATAGTAGCCCCTGATGCTCTGTTCGGCGTTCGTGAAGAAAAGCCGAATAGAGTATCAAATGATAACTCAGGAGTCTAATTAGAGTATGTCTATGTGTATGTGCAGGCTTCCCTACTGGCCGCTGCCGCACGTACTGTGGAGGTATCTGCGCTGAAGCAGGCCCTGAAGCGGTCCGAGGACGAGCTCGGCCTTACCAAGGGGCAGCTCGAAGAGAGCAAAGGTAAAATATACCCCAGTTTATATAGTTAAAAATAAGTTCGGTGTAAAGTAATAGGATCATCATGAATTTGTCAGGGGCCACGACCGAGGTGGAGACCCTGAGGAACGCATTGTCCGCGGCCAAAGACAAAGCAACCAAAGAACGTATTGAACGGGAGAAATAAGAAGCCCGAGTGGGCGAGGTGCAACAAGAGCTCAAGGCTCTTGCCAAGAAGCATGAGTCCTTGGAGCTTGACTCCAAGACGCGGGAGTCCGAGCTCGTGCAGGTGCTTGAGAGCGTCCGGAGCACCAAGGCCGAAGCCCACAAGGCCCTCCAGGAGATTGATGCGGCAAAGAAGATAGCAGCGGGTAAGGCATTCAATATGCAAAGCAAGCATGTGAAGGAGACTTTCCTTTTTCTTACCCGAGTTCGGAGCTCTCCAGGAGCATTTGTAGATCTTCCCTGCAGTGTGCTGGATGCCGCAGAGTTTTACTCGGCTGAGGAGGGGAGCTCAACGGAGAAGTTGTTCTGGTCTCAGTATACTGGGACCGAACACCCCGTGTCCTTGAGCGACCAGCTGAAGCAGTTGGTCGAACTTCACAAGGCGGCCGAACAGGCCATGAGGGGCCTTATAGTCCAGATGTGGCCTGGCGAGCCCTTGTCCGGCAGCTACTTCGGTCTGGTGAGGCGGCTGGTGGAAGCCTTCTCACGGCTTGAAGTCATCAAGCGATCCGTTTGCATCAAAGGTGCACGTAGAGCTTTTCCCCGGGCGAAGGTGCACTAGGAGAAGCTGGACGCCGTGAAGCTTGTGAAGGAGGGGCCGCCCGAGGGAAAGGAGCATCGCTGCCCCGAGAATTACTATGAGAGTGTCCTGAAGGGTTCCCGCTTAGTGGCAGATGAGTGTGCCAAGGATGTAATTTTTGAATGAACATGCCCATGTGATCCTGTAATATGAAATGAGTTCTTTTGCGCCATGCGACGCTTTCTTAATTTAAAATATTACCTTCTATGCGGCCGTTTATAAAATCTGAGAGTTGGCCAGTCGTCGGCTTCTGCCCCCATGTAGCTAGCACTGGGTTGTTCGGGGTAAATCTGAACACTCTTTACCCAATTTTGGGTCCTTCAAGGGAGGTGCTCAGCGCAACGAACCAGGCAATCAGACTATAATGCTTTATCACTCTCACTTAGCCATAGAAGTCTACGATTTTAAATTTTTGGCGAAGCCCTTGGTATTCGGAGGGCCGAATTTGGGGCGCTATACACGCCTAAGCCGGACAAGGCTAACTCCTCGCCCGAAGTGGAAAAAGTATTTAAGGACTTGAGACCTCTCGAACAGCAACCAGTCTCTCGCCTTATCATGACAGTCAGTTTTTGGCTTTCTCTACTGAGGTGCTCGTACGGAAGAACTAGGACACAATCACAATAGTTCTCCCACCGCTACCTTAGCCGATATAGCGTAACGTAAGGTACCAAAGCATGGGAGCCGGGCAACCCAACATTTGATCCAAGACATGATTCAGAGATGATGCATATAATGCTATAAGTTCGGGGTGCCACACTGTCGAAAGTGTTCGGACTTCTTGCGCCGTATTACGGGGTGAACGAGAGCCCCTGGCGTACTGACCATACCTGAGCATGCAGGTGCAGAATGTCATAAATGGACATATAAGAGAAAGAGAAAACTTAAATAATGCAATAATAGATTAATAATATGCATTTTTATTTGAATAATACGTCAAAGCGTACTGGTACAAGTAGTGCAATAAGCGTAAAGTAGGACAATTCGAAATGTCCTATCCAAGGCAAGCTAGCAATAATAGTGAAAAGCGGGTATATCAAGTATTACTAGAGACCACCTGGCGGTTCCCGTGTTCATCTTAGCTTCTTGCTGCCTTGGTTGTTGCTTCTGGAACGTGTCCAGCCGTCGAACTGCCGGAAAGGCCTTCCGAAGAATTAGGCCCTGAAAGAGAGAGGGAATGTCAAAGGTATACAACCCCTGGTGTGGTTAAGCCACAATGTGGGGCGTGTCCTGATTGTGCCCCCGCCTATGTCCATGGTATTTTCAATGCATAGTTATGTACGCGCGGCATGAATTTCGTCGTTGCACTGGGACTGGGACGGGGGCCGAATTGCTAGATCGCGCCAGGCGATCCTGTTGCAGATTATTTCGGACTCGCTTGAAGGTGTCCAGGGGCTATAACGCCGAATGAGTGGTCTGTCTGAACAGGCTGCTTTGTGCCTCTATTGCAAGGGCCGCAGTGTGCTCTTCCGTACGGAGCAAGCGTTCTGTGTTTCCATTTACTGTTATGAACCCGTGAGGTCCTGGCATCTTGAGCTTGTGGTAGGCGTAATGCGGCACCGCATTAAATTTTGCAAATGATGTCCGTCCGAGCAGTGCATTATAGCCACCGCGAAACGGGACATTGTCAAAGATTAACTCTTCGCTTCGGAAGTTATCCGGTGATCCGAAGACCACTTCCAGTGTGATTGAGCCTATGCAATGGGCCTCTACACCTGGGATGACGCCTTTGAGGGATCGATACCCATTTTTTGCACTGTATCCTGATAAAGCAGGTTCAGGCTGCTGCCGCCGTCCATAAGGACTCGAGTGAGGTGAAATCCGTTAATGATGGGGTCTAGGACTAGTGCGGCGGATCCGCCATGACGGATGCTAGTGGGGTGGTCCCTGCGATCGAAGGTGATCGGACAAGCAGACCATGGGTTGAACTTCGGGGTGACGGGCTCCATCACGTAGACGTCCCTTAGTGCACGCTTCCGCTCCCTCTTGGGAATGTGGGTTGCGTATATCATGTTCACTGTCTTCACTTGTGGGGGAAACCCCTTCTGTCCTCCTGGGTTCGGCAGCCAGGGCTCCTCCTCGTCATCGCTATGCAGCCCCTTGTCCTTGTTTTCGGCATTTAACTTGTCGGCCTGCTTGAACACCCAGCATTCTCTGTTGGTGTGATTGGCTGGCTTGTCAGGGGTGCCGTGTATTTGACACGAGCGATCCAGTATGCGATCCAGACTGGACGGAGCCGGAGTATTTCTTTTGAATGGCTTTTCCGCTGACCGGATCTAGAGCCTTTGAATCCGGCATTGACTGCCGTATCTTCGGTGTTATCGCCGTTATTACGGTGCTTTGGTCTATTACGACGCTGCCTACCGTTAACTTCTTTGGTATCCGAGGTATCCGGATTCCTTGATGTGTTGTTGCTGCGAGCCAGCCAGCTGTCCTCGCCCACACAAAAGCGGGTCATGAGTGTTGTGAGGGCTGCCATATATTTCGGCTTCTCCTGGCCGAGGTGGCGGGCGAGCCACTTGTCGCGGATGTTATGCTTGAATGCCGCTAGGGCTTCTGCATCCGGACAGTCTACAATTTGATTTTTCTTAGTCAAGAACCGTGTCCAGAATTGTCTGGCCGATTCCCCTGGCTGCTGGGTTATGTGGCTCAAGTCATCAGCATCTGGTGGCCGCACATAGGTGCCTTAGAAGTTGTCAAGAAATGCATCTTCCAAATCCTCCCAACTGCCGACGGAATCTGCTGGCAAGCTATTCAGCCAATGTCGAGCTGGTCCTTTGAGTTTTAGTGGGAGGTACATGATGGCATGTAGATCGTCACCGCGAGCCATGTGGATATGAAGGAGGAAATACTCAATCCATACAGCGGGATCTGTTGTGCCGTCGTATGATTCGATATTTACGGGTTTGAAACCCTCCGGGAATTCATGATTCATAACTTCATCAGTGAAGCATAGGGGGTGTGCGGCACCTCTGTGCCGGGCTATATCCCGACGTAGTTCGTATGAGTCTTGTCTGCTATATTCGGCCCGGCCGGATTTACTCTTGGTGTATCCGACGCGACGATCATCGTCCCATGTGGGCGCACGTCTTCGTGTCCCATATATTGACCTTGCGATTTTTGCCTTGCTGTCCAAGATGTCTCGCAGGTCCTCTGTATTGCCCCAGGCCTTAGTATCTTTGACGGAGTGGCGACGGGGTGTGGACTGAACTTTAGGCTGAAATGCTTCTCTGGCTCGACCACGTAGTGGCCGGTCAGCCGCATCGTACACTGGTGAATGAGATTTCAATGCTTCCTCCTCGAGGTGAGGTAGCAACCTGCGTTTGGGGTAACTCTTGGACGGGCGCTCGAATTCATGCTCCTTGGCCGCAAGGACTTCGGTCCATCTGTCTGCTAGCAAGTCTTGATCAGCTTGAAGTTGTTGTTGTTTCTTCTTTAGGCTACTTGCCGTGGCCATAAGCTGGTGCTTGAAGCGCTCTTGCTCGACGGGGTCTTCAGGCATGATAAACTCGCCGTCGCCGAGGCTCGCCTCGTCTTCAGAGAGAGGCATGTAATTGTCCTCCTCCGGTTCTCCATCTGCCGCCCACTCTGGGGGGCTAGCTTGTTCGTCCTCTAGCTCTGCACCATGCTAGAGGGGATTGTTGTTGTCTTCGGTGCTATCCAGAGTGTTATTATCTCCTATGCCGGTATCATTGCTCTTGCTGTGGCGGGACTTAGAGCGACGCCGCTGACGTCGGCGCTTGGGTTGCTTTTTGGAGGGGTCATCCTCCGCTTTCTCGTCGTCATTGGCTTCTCTGGGATTTTCCACCATGTATATATCATATGAGGAGGTGGTGGTCTAGTGCCCTGAGGGTGGTGGATCCTGTTCGTCTCCGGCTTCGTCGTCCATACCGTCGAAGTCTTCGGAGCCGAAGTCGAGCATGTCGGTTAAGTCGTCGACAGTGGCTACTAAGTGGGTGGTGGGTGGGCAACGAATTTCCTCGTCGCCCACATCCCATTCTAGCCGGACATAGTTCGGCCAAGGTTCTCCTGACAAGGAGAGAGACCTTAAGGAATTTAGCACATCCCCGACGGGTGAGTGCTGAAAGATGTCCGCGGAGGTGAACTCCATGATCGGCGCCCATTCGGACTCGACGGGCACGGATATGAGCGACTCGGAGTCCGTGGCCGTAGATGAATCCAGTGGTTTGGCGACACGGCTCTTGTAAGGGGTGAAGTCAGTATCCGGCTCTATCGCCACTGAGAGTGCGGCCTCTATGGCGGGGTCCATCCCTCCGCTCTCGGATGGCGCGACTTGCTCCGGATTGATGGATAGAGTAGCTGCGTATGCGATCTCCCGAATACTGTCCGATGGCAGAGTTACGTCATGCTCGTCAAGACTGTACGGTGCGTCCGACATGGGCTTGAATCCGTCGAAGATCAAGTCTCCGCGGATGTCGGCCGTGTAGTTCAAGTTTCCAAATCTGATCTGATGGCCAGGGGCGTAGCTCTCAATCTGCTCCAGATGGCCAAGCGAATTGGCCCGCAGTGCAAAGCCGCCGAATATGAAGATCTGTCCGGGGAGGAAAGCCTCACCCTGGACCGCATCGCTAGCGATGATCGAAGGAGCCATCAAGCCTTATGGTGACGACACAGTGGAACTCTCAATGAAAGCACCAATGTTGGTGTCAAAACCGGCGGATCTCGGGTAGGGGGTCCCTAAGTGTGCGTCTAAGGCGGATGGTAATAGGACGCAGGGGACACGATGTTTTACCCAGGTTCGGGCCCTCTTTATAAAGGTAAAACCCTACGTCCTGCTTGATTTTTCTTGATGATATGAGTATTACAAGAGTAGATCTACCACGATATCGGAGAGGCTAAACCCTAGAAGCTAGCCTATGGTATGATTGTATGTTGTCCTACGGACTAAAACCCTCCGGTTTATATAGACAACGGAGGGGGCTAGGGTTACACAAGGTCGGTTATAAAGAGGGAGATATCCATATTCGTATTGCCTAGCTTGCCTTCCACGCCAAGTAGAGTCCCATCCGGACACGGGACGAAGTCTTTAATCTTGTATCTTAATAGTCCAACAGTCCGGCCGAAGGATATAGTCCGGCTGTCCGGAGACTCCTTAATCCAGGACTCCCTCAGGCGGCCTAGGTGAAAAGGGTGAAATATATCCCCGGTCGCCGCACGCGCATAAAGGCCTATGCAAACGATTGCCTCTAAGCGCTCGTGTGCACAAACAAAATAATTTTGTTTGAAATGAAGACTTGCTAATTTTGAAATGAAGACGTGAGTTCATCGTTTGGCCTCTAAATTTTTTGCACGTAAACCAATCACAATTTTACCATGGGTTTGATTTGCTGGCGCATTTCAGGTCTCGTGTGCTATATGTAAGACATTTTTTGGCATTTACCGTGCATGTTGGCATATAAATCAATTCCTAGCCAGACTGCATTTCCTGTCGAAAGGGAAGAGGATTGCCGTTCGATCTGGGAGCATCCAACGGTGTAGACATACGATCTGTGGGGTTTGGGTTCTGGCCAATCAGAATGCATGACTCAGATCGCGTGCGCAGCGAGGGGGGCATCGACCACGGTTCGGTAGGCACACGGCTTTCGTGTGTGAACCGTGTGCTATTTGAAAACATTTTTTGGGAGGGGCTATTTGAAAACATGTACATGTGTTGTTGAAAGGGATGAGGATCGCCGTTCGATCAAGGAGAATCCAACGGTGTAGACGTACAATCCGTGGGGTTTGGGTTCTGGCCAATCAGAACGCACGACTCAGATCGCGCGCGTGGCAGAGGGGTGGGGGCATCATCGGCCACGGTTTAGTGGACACACGGCTTTCATGAGTGAACCATGTGCTCTTTGAAAACATTTACATTACCTAACATCATATTTTTGTTCGAATGAAAACATGAGTTCAGCGTTTCGCTTCCAATTTTTTTCCACGGTAAGAAATCATGAGTATAGTGGAGAGTTTCATATACTAGTATCATGAATATACAATACATATGATACTAGTGTATGATACTACCTTTAATTAATTATAGCGCATAGTATAATACATAGAGTATAGTATCATATATATATATCATATTTATTGTCATGCATGCCACAAATTAGCATCGCATTTAACATGATACGGTATCTACCTACTATATGTTACTCTAACCCTCTTTATATATATTTAGTTCTTTGCCACATCAGCATACTTGCTATTTCCGAGTGCATAACATCGTCGGCCACTATGGCCAGCCTTATATAGTGGGGAGTATCATATACTATATATATAGTATCATGCATATGATACTAGTGTATGATACTACGTACGTACCTTCATAGTGCATATATAGTATCATAGAGTAGTACTAGCTCCCTCTGTAACTAATATAAGAGCGTTTAGATTACTAAATAGTGACCTAAACGCTCTTATATTAGTTTACAGAGGGAGTATATATCATAGATGACCATATGTATGAATTGATCCCTATAAGGCTGGTTGTAATGGGGAGTATTATATATATACTAGTAGTATCATGCATGCATATATATGATAGTGTAGCTAGGATTCTACTTCCGTAATGCATAGTATCATAAGTTAACATCTTAGGTTGCCTTACTAATTTTCATGCATCACACAAAGTAGTAGTACAACATTTAATATGACACAGTATCATGATATGATACCACATCCTCTCTTGTGTGCCACATCATCCAGAAAGTCTAGTTGGCATGCATGATACCGCTTATGGTAATACCATTACAACCAGCCTAAACTGGAAAGGAGGGAGTATGAGACTAGCCAGAATGGAGAGTAGTACACTAGTAACATACACATATCGGCTAGACTATATATGTTACTACCTTCATAGTGGGTAGTAACATAAGTACAGTGTCATGCAAAGCTTCATTTCATAGGTTACAAACTCATATTGCATTGGGACATGTGATGCTATAGTAACTAGCTAAGTTACTGAAACTATCTCTGTCCTCATTAACTTATTGCCACATAAGCAAGTTTGTTGAGTTGGAGTCGGTGTTACTGCTGAAGTTACTCCCGCTATGGCTAGTCTGATACTTGCTAGTCGTGTATGATATACTAGCTACCTCACTAAGAGCATGCATGGTTAATAATACTGCCAAGGGTCGGCTATAAGAAGTTGCCATGTCAAATACAGCCAACCTCTTAGCGGGCATGTACAATAATAAGTTTTATATATGTACTAGTTTATCAATACTTGGTCCACCTTACATCCTCACAATGTGTCTTGGGTCTCGTGTTGCAGCTGGCTCTACTAACCAAGAGCCCGCTTCTCTTCTCTTTCCTCCAACTAATAAGCACACATATATATATATTATTCTATTCCTTATAGCCAGACTACCCAAAGTGGGAGTAACATAGGTAGTAACATCTCACATATCTAGATAAAATAGATGATGTGGCAAGCAATAAATGAAGAAATGGAGGAAAGTGGATATGTGTGATGTTACTACCTATGTTACTCCCACTGTGGGTATAGTCTTACTATAGTATGAGACTACCCACAATGGGAGTAACATAGGTAGTAACATCACACATATCTAGATAAATTAAGTAGATGATGTGGCAAGCAATAAATGAAGAAAGAGAGGAAAGTAGTAACATAGCTAGTTACTAGTAGTATGAGTAACATCACATGTACATATCAAGGCAAGATGTGTCTATAGCCTAATAAATGAAGTGTTGCATGTTACCACACATATATGTTACTCCCCACTATAGAGGTAGTAACATAGACTAGTAACACATGTGCATGTTACTAGTCTATGTTACTACCCATTGTGGCTAGTCTGAGTAACATCACACATCTCAAGGCAAGATGAGTCTACAGCCTAATAAATAAAGTGTTGCATGTTACTACACATATGTTACTCCCCACTATAGAGGTAGTAACATAGACTAGCAACATTCTATGTTACTACCCATTATCGCTAGTCTTACGTCACTCTATTGTGTACTTACTTGCTCTAATGCATAGTATCATAGAGTAGCAAGTATCATATGTAGTACTTTATTTATATTGTCATGCATGACACATAGTAGCATAACATTTATTATGATACGGTTTCATGATATGATACTTGACCCTCTCTTTCTACATTTAATTAATTCTATGACAACTCATCAAAATTGCCTAGTTGGCATGCATGATACTAGCTATGATACCCCCTTACTATCAGCCTAGCAAAGGTGTACAGATCATTTGTGCGTCGCTTTGTGAGTTTTCATCCGTTTGTTCGAGAAGCGGGGAGAAGTTTCAAACAATTCGGCCGCGAGGTGCGGCCACTGGCGTAGGCCTAGTTGGTATTTTAATTACAGAAAATTCAGATGGAGTTCGGACATCATCAAAATCGATGTGTGCCTGTGGCGTGCTCTCATGACCCCGTGGAAAAAAATTGGTAAAGTTTGGCACAAGTTTTGATGAACGCTCCTTCCAAACTGGAGCATCTCACATGAGGGATCATGGTTTTCCAAAAGGAGACGTGTCAATTCAAACTCCTGTGGTCGGTGACTTCATCGTTTGGCCTCATAAAAATTTGCACGGTATGCAATCACCATTATACCATGGGTTTGATTTTCTGGCGCATTTCAGGTATCATTAGCTATATTTAAGCCATTTTTTTAGATTAACGTGCATTTTGTGCATAAAAAGAAAATTTCAACTGGAACTGCATATGCTGTGGAAAGGGATGAGGATCGTTGTTCGATCTGGGAGCATCCAGTGGTGCAGACGTACGATCCGTGGGGTTTGGGTTCTGGCCAATCAGAAAGCACTACTCAGATTGTGGGCGGGGTGTGGCGGGGTTTGGTCGGCACACGGCTTTATCAACGAACCGTGTGCTATTCGCAAACCAGATTGCATATTTTTGTTCACACATACTATAGTGAGACCGATTGAGTGTGCTACCTCTATGATATAATAATAATAATAATAATAATAATAATAATAAAATAGTTCATATTCATTGCCTGAGCTGTCAACATATCAAGGTCAACGTATTAACGGTTCTTACATCAATAGAAAACCAGGCATAACTCACAAATTCAGTACACGCGACAGTTCTAAATTGAACGAATTAAGTTGCATGGTAGGCATAAAGACTATTCTTACGGCTTAATTCCCATGTACATGGGGGAACTGGGATCATTAAGTTGACCCCGAATGAACTTGGGGTTTTTGATGATTTTACGCTTCTCTATTGCACTAGTGCGCGATCCCTTGGCTAACAACTCATCAAATTCAACGTACTCGTCCTGATCGGCAACATCGTCAACACGAGTACCCTTCTCTTCCCATGCATCGCTAAATGGCCGTTCTTATGCAAGGGGCCTTCCACAAAGAAAATCTGGGTAGCATTGCTGGCAAGAATGAATGGGTCCGCATGATATGCCATCGTTGTCCTGTTAACACAGGTCTTCGTGTACTCATCAATCCTTACCTGACCAAGAGGGATCCATGCGCACCTGAATGATGCCACCTTAACTTTCACATAGTCAAGCTCCCAAATCTCTTTGATGGTTCCATAGTATACCCTTTTATCAGCTTCATTTACAGTCATGCATTCTATTCGAACAAAGCTGTTCTGATACAAGGTCTTCTTATCACGTTCCTCAGTGTAGAACGTGTATCCATTTATGCCATATGCTTGGTACGTCAACACCGTAGGTGATGGCTTTTGTGCCAACCATGTTGCAATGTCATAGATGGATCCTTGTGCCAAACGATTCTTCAGCCATTCGGCGTACTTCTTAGTATGCTCCTTCATCTACACTTCTGATGAAGGCTCCATTGGTAAGAAGCTTTGGCGTATCTCCGCCAAGTGTTCTTCGGCATAAGCGATGAGAACTGGGCTGTTAAGCAGTACCGTCAAATGGGCTTTCTCTGCCAATTCTTCCGGTGCAGCCTTTTGCGTGCCAGCAAGGACCGGCTTACCTTTCAGCCTTCCCTCATGGCAGAGAGGGGCAAACATATAGGTCGTTGTTTCATGTATTCAGTGCAAAACTCAACCACCTCCTCCATGGTATAACCTTGTAGGATGCTTGCCTCTGGATGGTTTCGGTTCCGACAAAAGCGCTTGAGTATTCCCATGAACCGCTTGAAGGGATACATGTTGCGAAGAAACACAGGACCACCATACTTTATCTCGTCGACAAGGTGCATAGTGATATGGACCATGACATCGAAGAATGACGGTGGGAAAACATCTCTAGGTTGGACAATATTCTTGCAATGTCATCTTGCATATTATCCAACTCTTTAGGATCTACAACTTTCTGCCATAGTTTGTTGCGGAAATCACAGAGGTCAATGAGTGTGTTTCTTATATATTTGTCCATCAGATTCCTAATGGCCACCGGGAGGATTTGTGTCAACATTACATGGCAATCATGTGACTTCATGTGTCCCAACTTCATTTTACCTGAGCTCACATCCACGAGACTTCTGATGTTTGCGCAGTAGGAAGAGGGTGTCTTAACTGACAACAAATAGGTGAAGAACTGTGTTGCTTCTTTTGTACTGAAATTGTAACTCTGGCGAGCTTTGATGAATTTGTCATCATCTTCTGCTTCACTCTTTCATTGTGATTGATCAGCAAGCATATCGATCCGTGAACCGTCATCATCCTTTCTTTTACCTTTAGTCCTGAGCAGAGTACTAAGGATGCTTTCACATACGTTCTTATCTACGTGCATGACATCGATGCAGTGACATACACGTCGAATCTCCCAGTAAGGTAATTTCCAGAATGCCATTTTTTTCTTAAACACTTGATCCTTGGGTGTTAGTTTCACCATCAAAGGGTGGTTCTTGCCAAGCACAACATTATTTTTTTTAGCCATGTTGTGGACCACCTCCCTGTCATAGGGTCTAGGGGACACACCTGCCTCTGCCATACCATCAAATTCAGCTTTCCTCTTTCGGTATGGGTGATTCATTCGCAAGAACCTACGATGACACAAATTCACTGTTTTGCGCGAATTGGGAAGTCTTCTGCTAGCTGTCCTATCCATTCATGTGATAGACCCTACATCTCCCCTTGTTTTCTGCCCCGATGTGTTGCCTAATGCAGGCATATCTTGAATGGTGTGCACCAGCATCGCATGTAGATCAAAAATATCCTTTCTGTAACCATCATAACATTTTACGGCTGGCACATCTATCCACACTGTCAGCAGTTCTTCTACCAGTAGCTGAAAGTAAATGTCGATGTCAATTCCAGGTTGCTTTGGGCCTTGGATAATCATTGACATCATAATGTATTTTTTTCTTCATACACAACCAAGGAGCTAGGTTATATATGCACAGAAGAACCGGCCATGTGATGTGATTGGTGCTCATATCGCCAATAGGATTCATCCCGTCAGTACACTCCCCGAGCCTTATACTTCTAGGATCCTTGGCAAAATTTTCAGACTTGTTGTCGATTAATTCCCACTGAGCCCCATCTTTTGGGTGCCTCATAAACCTATCCGCAATTCGCTCATCATGATGCCACCGCAACCTCTTTTCCTCTCTAGGGTTTGCAAACAAATGCCTCAGCCTTGGAATTAAAGGCAAGTACCAAACAACCTTGAACAGGATTCCTGTCTTGATCTCGTCGTCCAATTTGCACTTGTCCTTTTCTCTCGTGCGCTTGTATCATGCATGCTTGCATGTGGGACATGCACGGAAATCTCTGTACTCACCACGGTACAATATACAATCATTCACACAAGCGTGTATCTTCTATACTTCAAGTTCCAATGGGCAAACAATTTTCTTCACTTCATTCGTGCTTCTGGGGAGCACATTATCTTCGGGAAGAATATCTTTGAAAATACCTAAGATCTCTATGAAGCCCTTGTTTGATAGACTGTTTGCTGCTTTAAATTTGAGAAGCGCCAGGGTGGCACTCAACCTGGAATATTTCTTTTTACAACTTGGATACAATTCTTTCTTAGAGTCCGCATCAATGGTTGGCAGATCCTTGTACCCACTCATATCTTTTCTGGGCCCTTGAAATCTGCAACCATAGCAGCAAAATCTGGCATATCAAGATCGTCGTCATCTGCGTGGACGTCTTGGTTTTCCAGTGGGCATTTCGGCTTTCCGGTGTTCCATTGGTAGCTTGACACCTCTGACCCGATGTTAGATTCAACATTCATGTGACACTGATCGGGGTTTGGCATCTCACTGCCCTGGGTATCTTCATCCATGAGCTCCTCTTCACCGTGTCTGGTCCAACGTGTATATCCATCCATGAATCCCCTAGAGACTTTGTGCATCTGGACATCTGCAACTTTGTGTGACTCTGTATAGGCACAATCGGTACATGGACACAGGATGTAATCCGCATCACCAATTCTCCTCTTTGTACTTTCAGCCAAATTTATGAACTCTGTCACGCCACTGATAAAATCTGCGGTTTTCCGATTCTTCATCCATCGAGATCGTTCCGTCTCCAGCAGACTAATGGTAATTAAAAAACAACAACATTAATACACGGATTAACTGCTGCCCAGAGATGCGTGCATAAATCACAAGGTTTTATTTTAATAATTACTGAGGGATCTCCATGTTGTTATCCAGATGTCCAATGACAAAAATTAATGGCCAGTCGATTTACACGCAGAGTACAAGTACACCACTACACTTAGGAATTGAATACCTTAATTAAGCCACTCACGAAAAGAATACCTTAATTAATTAGCCGCGCGGCGACCTCCACCCAGCAGACAGACAAGCGCGATGCGGTGGCATGCTGAGACAGCAGTGTCGAGGAGCAAAGCTTAGTGCGGCTACCACCTGAAGTTCGACCTCCACTATCCCGCCATCGACTGTGATGGATGTGCTCGAATCACGCCGCCGCCGACCTCGATGGTTGAGCTCCTCCTATCTCCCGCCGTAGACCGAGGATTGACCTCCTATGACGCCGCCACCGCCCACCGACTGAGGATTGACCTCTTCTCCGGTAGCCGCTGTCTAGGCTGCCACCGCCATCTCTATATGTAGTGCGACTGCTTTTTTTCAGATATCTGCGGAGCTGCTGTTTACACGATATCTCACCGTAAGTCAATTCTATGGACAGGGTAGTACATCACATACGGTTATGTAACAACAACCATGTCTAACCTACGTTGTCTTCTCACATGGTTTGGTGCAAAAATTGTGTGTGACGTCGTGATACCCAACACAAACGACATGTACAAACAATGTGTCGTATACAACATATACATAGTGCCATTAGTAGTTCCCTAAGCTTATCTCCACGGTTTCCCCATTTGCCCCAAATCCCTACGTAGCCTCCAAATTCCCTCGCGTGGCGCTGACATTGGGGGAATCCGGACGAGTGGTGTTGATGGTTTCGGTGCAGTTGCCTAAGGTCATCAGAAGGCAGGTGTACTACGGATCCGAATCGTCCTGTCAGGTTCCAATCTATCCCGATCTTTTTTAGCGTGTCCAAAGTATAGATCCTTGTTGAATCCATCCTGAATGACCCCCACCCCCCTAGGAAAGTGATCTGCCGCCAGATCCAGAGCTTGACTCCAAACTCCCATAACACGAGTTCGACTCCGAGTTTTGCGCCATCAAGAAGTACCAAAAGCTGAGTTGTGTGCACGGGCACACTCCCGCTCGACGTGTATGCACAGAGGGATTCGACATTGGCAGGTGGTTTCTCAGTTGCCCCTTAGAGGTTAGTGCTAATTAAGTTCATCATTTTACTTCAGTTAATGCCACCGGTCATCCATAATACTATTTAACATTGGCAGGGATATGAGGTGTGTGCCTTTGTTAACTGGCTGGATGAAGAATGGCATGGCAGGGCTCGGAGTGTTATCACCAAGCTCGCGGAAGATAACGTAAAGCTAAAGAAGAAACTGGTTGATCTGGAATGTACAATCAGTACGATGAAGCAAGAAAGAATCAATCACAGGAAACAGATGAAAGCAAGAGACAAGAAGGAACTAGCATGTGTAGTTGTGGTTGTCGCATTAGCCATGTTCTATGTGTTGTTTGCAATGATGATTAGGGGTTTTGTTTGACAGTATTGCTAAAGCACATCTAGATGTGCTCTAAGTAATGCACATCTAGGTCCTATGCCATTGATGTTACGCGAAGATTCGTGCAGATATTTTTCTTTGTCTTTTCTATTTTCCTTTCTAGTTTGATTATTACTAGCTTTATCAATAAGAAGAGCTCAATGTATTGCTTGCCAACTGTCCTACTCCGTTTGTACCGGTACCGGTGCATAATCCCAAAACTCATTCCTTGTTTTTGTCCAGAAAAAGGAAACCAGCCAAATAGCCAATAGGAGTCCTACGCAACCCCAGGAATTTGGAGCGACTGGGTACAAATAATTGCGGTTGATTATATCAACGGTTAGATAATACGTCAACCCCCGCTTCAATCCCCGCTTCAATTGTCAGTTCCTCTTCTCTGCATATCTCGCTTAAGTGTCCACCATCTTCATCGTCCCCGGCAGGCCGCGCTAGACACTGGCACACACTCTACAGCAAGGTCGAGCGATAGCGAGGACGAAAGTTCGGCCAACAGTCTGGCGCCCGATGATAGGTCAACATCGAAATCACCCCGCTCGTCTTCCATGAGTCTGGCGTCGAGTCCAGACCTCGATTATATCCAGTTCATGGAAGGGACGCCGCCTCCGGAGTCATCAGACGACAACCAAACGGACAAGGAGCCATCGAAGGACAAAGAAGAGGACGACGATGATGATGAGGAGGAATGGTTGAACGAGGAGGAGGAGGACGACGACGACAGTCTCATCGCAAACAGTTCGTATGGATCAACCATATGCCCCTCATCTCACACGCAACTATAATCTGAACCGTGTTTGATGTATCATTCATCACAAATGTTTTGCATCATTTTTGACAGTTTTCATACAACACCGTTTGCGATTATTGCATCGCACACAGTTTCTCGAAGGGTCTCTGATTGTAGTGTCGCGTTAGAAGCATCCTGCAGTAGTAGATGTACTACTTACAACG
Source organism: Triticum urartu (assembly GCF_003073215.2). Lineage (NCBI taxonomy): Eukaryota > Viridiplantae > Streptophyta > Magnoliopsida > Poales > Poaceae > Triticum > Triticum urartu. The sequence continues at coordinate 431,707,484 of NC_053026.1, read as the reverse complement.
AGCATGTATTGATGTATCTCCTTACAAGAATCTATTCATCTTTTCCGTATGCGAGAAACATGTCATTAGTACGTACTGACATTTTCAATGTTGTCCTATGATCATCAGTTTGGCCATTCTGGTAATTTTACTCGAAACTTACTTGAAGTACTAGACATATATGGTTGTTTACATATCATGGAACACATTTAACACAAGTGTGATTGAAGTATTTTAGGATACCTATTCTTGCTTAAAACTCCTTCCATGTGACTTTGCAAAAAATATTTTCACATATTTCATACTAAACTATTTTAGTATTATGTCAATATGTATTTTGGTTAAGCCTGATTAGACACTACTATCTCCATTGGGATTGGCAGTTCTCGTTGACCCCTTCTCCACCATTGGGATCGGCCTTCCGGACTGCTGGGCTTGAATACGTATGATGATGTCTACATGATATAGAAGAAGATAGAAATTGCGGACCCGCCGACAAAGCGACACAGCTACGACGATTACTATCTCATCGCGGTGTTCAACATAAGGATTGCCATCAATACAAATGGCCGTAACGGTAGAGGCTGGCCATGTTGGCCGTGGCAGATTTGTACCCCTACATGTTCGAAGACGCCGTGTACCATGTAGGCCACATCTTCGCAGTCACAAGCCAGGGGACTTGTTTCATCTGGTTGCCATCCTACAGTACGGGAAATTACAAACGGGATACAAAAACCATCATTTGCATCCCTAACGGTACTCCATTATTTTGCAGGGACCAGTCATCCCCCGACCAAAATAAGATCGCCGATCTTGAATGTGCATTTGCATCCGCGATTCGGTCCAACCTAGAACCTAGTAGCTAACTTTGGCAGATTGGGATCAACTATCTTAGCAGTCGTTACCCATGGTACCACTAATGTGCAACATGGTCACACGACTACCACGATCGGACCGTCACCATCTACCTATAGGTATTCCATTTTCTCATTGTTGTGTGTTAGAATAGTAGTACTTGTTAGTTCTTTTTCTTTTCTTGACTAGGACATGTTTACTAGTACTAATTCTACAATTTAGTATTAGATTTTTGAACCCTCCCGCCTTCTCTTTCATTGTACTACTTACTAGTACTAGTACTTTTTACCTTGGAGGATGCGTATAGCTAGGCCCTTAAAGACTTGAACCCACTAGCTCCCATCATTTTTGTTTCTTCATGTCTTACTATCTCATCCATGTAGCGAAGAGTGGCTATATATAATAAGCCGGTTATTTGACTTCCTCTATATTGGAGTAGTACTACTTTCTGCATAATATTACCGACCGCCATATCTGAGCACAACATTATCATGCATGGACCATGACCGTGTACGTCAACATGTGTCCAGATCTGAGATGCCGTGTGTACCAGATGAACGGCACCGAGTTCGACCTCCGTGATGCTATGTGGGTGCCGAGGAACACCCTTGGAGAGTACTCGCTTTTCATTGGGGACAACTACCCCATCGTGAAGCAGATGCCACCTTCCGTGCACGACACCGAAGGTCTGCCGTTCATGAAGCATGGTTGTGTCTTCAATGGGCACCATCGGATGAACGACATGCTAGGACACGCTATCCCTGATTTATGCCACTTCATCTTGGATGAGTCTCCATCGTGTGGAACCGGACTAGAAAGCTAGGACAATGATTCCCATTGCCCACCGCTGTGGATCGTGCCATCTATGAAGAACACCTGGGACTGGAACCTGGAGGAGGACATGGAGTCCATCTATAATGTGTAAGTGGAGTATGGTAAATTGTGAATGGTAGCGCTGTAAATATATGTAGAGTAGTCATGCACAAATTTATCACATGAAGTGGAGATGAACTTGTGTGACATGCTGATATTTGTCCTTTAAAATTTATTATTAGTAAATATGTTATGTGTACATGAAACTTGTGTGGCTGTTGCACAGGCTCCAACACGTTCTGTGAGAAAAAAAGGTGGCACAGCTTTGTATATAGGTAACGTGGCGGCATCAGACAGTAGCGATCGTTCGCAATAGTTGTAGTACTAGGACGACAACTCCTATAAACAATGCCCTTGGCTCTTCGCCTCTTCGGGAGGTTCAACAGTTCGCCCTCCTATGAACCTTGCACTTGGCTCTTCGCCTCTTTGAAAGGTCCAACAATGATGATACTACAGTACAATATGCTTCTGACAATCTGACACCGAATGAACTGCTGCACGTCCAACGCGAGGGCGAGGGCGAGGGAGAGGGAGAGGGCGCTGTAGTCAAAACCTTCTCCTCTTCCTGCGAGCCACCGCGCGCTTGGGCGAGGGAGAGGGCGTAGGCGTACGTAGTTGATGACCCACAAGTATATGGGATCAATCGTAGTCCTTTCGATTAGTAAGAGTGTCAAACCCAACGAGGAGTAGAAGGAAATGACAAGTGGTTTTCAGCAAGGTAATTTCTGCAAGCACTGGAATTATCAGTAATAGATTGTTTGATAGCAAGACAATTTATAACGAGCAAATAACGGTAATGATAAATAAAGTGCAGCTAGGTAGCTCAAGTCTTTTTGTAGCAAAGGACAGACGTCTATTATAAAAGGCAAAGTGTCCTTGAGGGCACACGAGAATTTCATCTAGTCGCTTTCATAATGTTGGTTTGTTTCGCATTCGCTACTTTGATAATTTGATATGTGGGTGGACCAGTGCTTGGGTGATGTTCTTACTTGAACAAACCTCCCACTTATTATTAACCCCCTTGCAAGCAGCCGCAACTACGAGAAAAGTATTAAGATAAAATCTAACCATAGCATTAAACATATGGATCCAAATCAGTCCCTCACGAAGTAGCGCATAAACTAGGGTTTAAGCTTTTGTCACTCTGGCAACCCATTATCTAATAACTACTCCACAATGCATTCCCTTAGGCCCAAAGATGGTGAAGTGCCATGTAGTCGACGTTCACATGACACCACTAAGGGAATCACAACATACATATCATCAAAATATCGAACACATATCAAATTCACATCATTACTTGCAACATGACTTCTTCCGTGACCTCAAGAACAAAAGTAACTACTCACAAATGATATTCATGCTCAAGATCAGAGGGGTATTAAATAGCATAATGGATCTGAACATGTAATCTTCCACCAAATAAACCATATAGTAATCAACTAAAAGAGATAATCAACACTATTAGTCACCTAGAGGTACCAATCTGAGGTTCTTGTACAAAGATTGAACACAAGAGATGAACTAGGATTTGAGAGGAGTTTGTGTTGTTGAAGAAGTTTATGAAGATTGGCCTCCCAAAGGTTAGAGGGTTGTTGGTGATGACGATGGCTTCGGTTTTCCATTCCAGGTGGGAAGTTCCCCCGGCGGAATCACTCCGCCAGAGGGCAAAAGTGCTCCTGCCCAAGTTCCTCCTCGAGACGGCGGTGCTCCTTCCCAAAAATCCTCTCCTTATTTTTTTTCTCGGTCAAAGTGACTTATATACCACAAGATGGGCACCGGAGGTGGGCTGGACTGGCCACAACCCACCAGGGCGCGCCTTGGTGTCTTGTGGTCACCCGGTGTCCCCCCTCCGGTGGATCTTTCTGCAATAATTATTAAATATTCCAAAATAATTCTCCATAAAATTCCAGCTCATTTGGAGATGTGCAGAACTCCGAGGTAGCTTTTTCAGGTCGAGAATTCAAGTTGCCGGTATTCTCCCTCTTTGTGTAAACCTTACATATTATGAGAGAAAAGGCATTAGAATTACTCCATAAAGCATTATTATGCATAAAAACATTATAAATAACAGTAGGAAAATATAACACAAATGGACGTATCAATTCCCCCAAGATTAGACCTGCTTGTCCTCAAGCGAAAGACGATATCGAAAAACATGTCCACATGGTTGGAGATAGAGGAGTCGATAAAAAAATACGGACATAGTAGCATCATGCTTATTATTATAAAATCAACAAACTTCATCATAAAACTTTGTCATATAACTTTTATCTTATAAATTCTCATGAACAAGTGGCAATTCATCACAACATTGAAGTAGAAATCATAAACTTTATTGAAAACCAACAAACTATGTTCGCAGTGAACTTTGCAACTACAATTCATCATATTTTCAGGAAGGGTCACGTATCGGAGCCTTTTGGAAAGTCCACATACTCAACCATCATTTAATCTTCTATGATTGCCAACACACAACATTTTATATGAGCAAAAAGTTTCAACCGGACACATAGAAAGATAGTGGCTTATAGTTTCGCCTCCCAACTTATTCACCTCAAGGGTGATGTCAACAATAATAACTCATGATCACTCACATCCAACTGGATATATGTGCCTAGATCTTTCCCCACCACATGATGCTTGCCAAAGAGAAAAATAAAAGGTAATAGAGAAGAATACTTTGACTCTTTACATAAAAAGTAAATACATAAAGTAAAAGATAGGCCTTTCGTAGAGGGAAGTAGAGGTTGTCATGCGCTTTTTGGTTGTATGCACAATCTCTTAATGCAAAAGAACATCACATTATATTGCCCATTATGATAGCAACCTTATTATGCAGTCAGTTGAGGGAGTCCTAGATTAGGGGGTCCTCGGGTGTCCGGTCTATTCGATATGGACAGGACTGATGGGCCGTGAAGACAGAGCAGAAGACTATCCCCCGTGTCCGGGTAGGACTCCTATGTGCGTAGAATGGCAAGTTTGGTGTCCGGGTGTAATACTTCCTTCCTTTGCAAACCGACTCTATACAATCCTAGGCCCCTCCGGTGTGTATATAAACCAGAGGGTTAGATCCGTAGAAAGGAAGAAGGATCATAGGCTAGATAGCAAGGGTTTAGCCATCACGATCTCGAGGTAGATCAACTCATGTAACCCTTATACACACCGAATACAATCAATCATGGCGTAGGGTTTTACCTCCTTTAAGAGCGCCCGAACCTGGGTAAACATCGTGTCCCTATTGTCCCTTGTTACCATTGATCCTCAGACACACAACTTGGGACACCCTACCCGAGATCTGCCGATTTTGACACCGACATCCTTCACTTTTATTACTTTGCCATCACAAGTTCGTACAACTCTTAATTTCTCTTACATTAAATGATCAAACACATTTAGAAGCAATTTTTATTTCCTTATTGCACCGATGACAACTTACTTGAAGGATCTTACTCAATCCATAGATAGGTATGGTGGACTCTCAAAATAAGAGTTTCGGTTTAAGGGTTTTTGGATGCACAAGTAGTATCTCTACTTAATGCGGAATTTTGGCTAGCAAAGATATGGAGAAAGGACCACATGTTGAAGGATCTATGACAATATAACTTCTGTGTGAATATGAACAAGCATAAATCATTATGTTGTCTTCCTTGTCCAACGTCAACCGTTTGGCACAAGATATTTAGTGGGGGCTCACAATCATAAAAGATGTCCAAGATAGTGTATTCACGTGTGAATCTTCTCTTTTCTTATTAATTCTTTCATGAATTGCATCATTGACCAATGCTATGTTTGTCAACTTCCAACAAATTTTACCACTTATACTTTTCCTTATGTGATGTCATTACTTACCATAAGATTAGCATATGATCTTTTTTATTATTTCCTTTTATTTTAATTGAAACAGAAAAGTAAAGAAGCAAAACTCAAACTAAACTTTATTATATAACTCTCACTCGATTACATAGATAGATAGATCACGAAACAAACACTCGAGAATAGATCATACTAAGGTTTTATTCAACTAAATCACGAAATAACTAAAGGTCGAATTAAGATAGGTAAAGGTAATAGAGGTGATGTGATACGATACCGGGGCACCTCCCCCAAGCTTGGCACAAGCCAATGGGAGTGCCCATACCATGTACTCAAGTCTCCTTTGGTGGTGAAGAAGAGGGTGGTGGTGATGATGTAGTAGCGTCACACTTCAAGCTCAATAGGTACTCCAATCTGCGAACGATGCTCTGGAGGGCAATGATTTGCTCTTGCAACAAAATATTTTTGAGAGTGAGATATTTATTCTGAACACGTGTCGTTTCAATGGCCCTAAACGCTTCAATTTCAGTGGGAGTAAGATGGTCATAGTAAGGTTGAATGATATCCTCCTCTTCGCTGGCCTCTCCCGCGAGCATAGCTTGTCCCCCTTCTTGAGCCTGATCCCCCGTGGCTTCCTTAGCCTTGTCCGCATTAGGCTTCTTTGGGTTCTTCTCTCCTCAAATCCATCTTCAGCAGCCAAGCATCGCCTTCCACTTTGTTGGAGGAGGGAGAAGACATGATGCCTAGCTCGATGGATCTGACAGAAAACAACATGAAACAAAAACATAAGATTTATTTCCGATGCGGTGGTCAAATTGTTCGGGGGTATATATAAAGATTTTTTATCTTGGGAAACAAGCATATGGAAGGAAAACAGAGTCGGGATGGTGCCCGAGGGTCCCACAACCCACCAGGGCGCGCTAGGGAGGGCATGCGCACCCTGGTGTATCATGGTCACCTCGGTTGCCTTCCTGATTGTTTCTTATTTTCCTAGATTTTGTAATATTCCAAAACTGACAAAAAAAAATTTGCGGATTTTTCGGAGTCCGTTTACTTATTGTATCACGTACCTCCTCTTTTCAGGGTTCTGGAGTGTTCTGGAAGGTTTTTTATGTGCTCCTCTGGTGTCATGGTTTGGATAATATTGCTTTCAATATTAATAGGCGTACCTGAGATATAGTGCTTAATTATTTGTCCATTGACCACCTTCAGGTTAGTAACTTCAGCATTATTGATCTTAATAGCTCTAGATCGATAAACTTCTTTAATGATATATGGTCCTTCCCATTTGGAAAAAGTTTTCCTGCAACAAATCTAAAACGAGAGTTGTACAAAAGAACATATTCTGCAACCTTGAATTCTCACTTTTGCATTCTTTTTTCATGCCATCTTTTAACTTTTTCTTTAAATAGTTTGGCATTTTCATAAGCTTGGGTTCTTCATTCATCTAGTGAGCTAATATCAAACAACCTCTTTTCATCAGCAAGTTTTAAGTCATAATTGATTTCTTTAATTTTCCAAAATGCTTTATGTTCTAACTCAAGAGGCAAATGACAAGCTTTTCTATAAATCATTTTATATGGAGACATACCCATGGGATTTTTATAAGCTGTTCTATAGGCCCAAAGTGCGTCATCTAATTTCTTATACCATTTCTTTCGGGACCTATTTACAGTTTTTGTAATATTAATTTTATTTCTTTATTGCTAAGTTCAACTTGACCACTAGATTGAGGATGATAGGGTGGTGCAATTATGTGGTTAACATTGTATTTAACAAGCATTTTTCGGAAAGCACCATGAATAAAGTGTGAACCACCATTAGTCATTAAATATCTAGAGACTCGAAACCTTGGAAAATGACTTCTTTAACCATTTCAGTGGAGGTGTTATGATCAAAACTACTAGTTGGAATAGCTTCTACCCACTTAGTAACATAATCAACAGCAACCAAAATATGTGTATACCCGTTAGAGGAAGGAAAATGTCTGATATAATCAAAACCCCAAACATCAAATGGTTCAACAACAAGTTAATAATTCATAGGCATTTCCTGACGCTTACCGATATTACCTATTCTTTGGCATTTGTTACAAGACAAGACAAACTTACGGGCATCTTTGAAAAGAGTAGGCCAATAAAAACCAGATTGTAATACCTAGTTCTATCTCCTGCATGATGTCCTCCGTAGGCTTCAGAGTGACATTTTCGTAGGATTTGTTCCTGTTCATGCTCAGGTACACAACGTCTAATAATACTGTTTACTCCTTTATAAAGATGTGGGTCATCCCAAAAGTAGTGTCTTAAATCGTAGAAGAATTTTTTCTTTTGTTGATATGTGAAACTAGATAGTATAAATTTAGTAACAATGTAATTAACATAGTCAGCATACCAATGAGTGCTATGAGAAGCATTTATTACATCTAGTTGTTCATCAGGAAAGCTATCATCAATAGGTAGTGGGCCATCAAGAATATTTTCTAACCTGAACAAGTTATCAGCTATGAGGTTCTCAGCTCCCTTCCTATCAGTAATATGCAAGTCAAATTCTTGTAGCAAAAGAAGCCACCTAATGATTCTAGGCTTATCATCTTTCTTTTCCATAAGATATTTTATAGCAATATGATCAGTGTGAACAATTACTTGAGAATCGCCGTCCAGCGCCCACACCTATAAAAGACCCATAGCCTCCACTTCCCTACTTGCCGCCCACAACCTCCATTTCTCCTCTTTGCGCACACAACCTACACTTCTCCTCTCACCACCCACATCCTCCACTATCACCACCGACAGGGAAGGCGGGAACAAATCAGCGCCCAATCAAGATGTTTGTACACGTGCAAGATGTGTGATGCATGCATGATTCGTGCTTGCAAGTGTTGTGTTAAGAGTTTGGGATCTTTGTATGTGGGTTATAGTATATGTGTATGATCTATATGCGAGAGGGACTAGAAAAATTTAGCTCTAGGTGGGGAATTAGGGAAGAAGTGTTCAGTGATAAGCAAAACCTGTATGTAAAAAAAACAGGAATGTCAAATCAGACATCCAATTTTTCAAGAATGAAAAATCCGACGTTTGAAATGGCAAATTATGTTGTCGCAATGATAACAATTTTCTTAAGCAGACATGGCAAATCCTAGCAAAAAACTGAACTTGACAAGAAATTGCCATTATTAATGAAGAAAATTGCCATGCTCATGATAATATACTTTGCCATCAGACTTCAGATTTATATAGCCCATATTATGACAACTCTGTGTTTTCGCTTAGACTCAACAGCCCCATATCATACTCCTATGAAGTCAAGCACGAGTCAACTAGAGTTGCTCTAACATCTAACAGAGGCGTCGAGCCTCGAGCATATAGAAGTACGGAGCATATAACTTACGTACGTATTGAGGCACTAATTGACGAGTGGCCATAGGCTCTAGCTAGCTACAACAGCCACGGGACAAAGGGCGAAATGACGGCTGATGGATGGGTGGATGGCACCGCATTGGCATCTTTTCTCCTCTTTCTTTCTCCAGCTCCCAGTTTTTGCATGGTTTGCATGCAACTGCACGAGCCGAGCTAGCCTGCCTGCCTGCCTGCCTCCCTCAAAGTTTCAATGCTGTGCTACGCATGGCAGCCGCTGCAGCAGAGCACAGTCTAGCTAGCTCAGCTAGCAGAAGTGCAGACTGCAGAGGTGCAGATCACTCTCTGCGTGCAGGTTTGGTTGTCTTTGTCACTCGATGGACGGACGGACGGGAAGCCGGCCCAGCCCACGGAGAGAGAAGAGGAGAGTGGGAGAGAGAGATGGTCGAGGGGCGGATCTTCCTCCGGGATCACGTGGTCTTTTTGAGCTGTCCACGTCCCCGGCTGATCCCCTGCCGCTGCCGGTCAAAGCCCCGGTCAAATATGTTGCCACCACTCCACTGCGCCCTCTGCGTACGCATATGTACGTCTACAGGTTGGTCTACAGTTAGGAGTATATTCATGCCACATAGATCTAGGGCTCAAAAGTATGCGTAGTAACCATTACAGCATTATCCAAAAGTACGTAACTGTACCTGGCCGTTCTATCTAATTCCAAAGCTTGGCTAAGCTAGGAGTATAGTATTCGGCGCTGTCGTGGTGTCTCCAAGCCAAACCCCTCCGTCCGAGTCAAGTCATCGGTGCGCTATTCTAATCCACCTTCATTAGCACTAAAAGCCAGTGCTACCATGGCTATAGATTACTCGCATGCCAGCAAACAATCACGGCGTTATTAGGCGGGGCGGCACATAAACATTGGAGAAACCGGGGAGATGGCACGGGGGCTGCAGGGAATGTCCGTGTGGCGCGAGAGCAGACAGCGGGAGGGGGCGCGTGCGCTTCCACTTGCACAAGGGAAACCAGCATGTGCTATCGCTTTGTCCACACGCGGTTCTCGGTTCAGTTTTCTGCTGGTTTCCGCGACGGAAATGCGCAGTCCGATTCATTCCACGGTGCTGGACACCGGCCGTCGCCTAATTAAGATTTGCTCGACAGCTTGACAAGCGGCGCACAGTGCGTATGCGCGTGCAGGGGTCGAGACAAGCAGGCAATCCAAAATATGTAGTAGATGGAACCTGGGGAAAATTCGGATCATTAATCGGTCGTGTGCCAGTATGTGTGTCTTGTACGATGTCATGGATGACAGCCAGCGCCTGAGCCAGGGCAATAAGTTCGTTTTTATGAGGTGTACTTTGTATTGGTGAATGTTTTGGTTCCAAGATCACTCCCCGAAGCTTATAGCTTAATCGAGTGATTGTTGTTTAAAACAATGGCTTAAAGAAGAGCTTTGTTACATCTACAGACAGACTTCTTACGCAAAGGGGTAGATATACTGAATCTATAGGCCTCGACTTCAAGTTCGCCCTTCTTTGCATGTGGTGCCGCATTGACGCATTGTCTTGTTCCAAAACCTGAGTCTCGTTTCCGGATCGAGCATTTGCCCTCTCCTCTCTCCCGACAGGCAGAACCCTAACGCCAGCTCTCTGATTTCCTTCGACACCGGCGGCTAACGAGGGAGAGCACGCGGATTGAGATGTGGCGAGACTGGATCTGATTCCACGGCTCATATTGGTCGTGTTACGGAGGTACAGGAGGCGGCGACCACACGGGATGGCTGGTGTCCGTGGTTACGGCGGCGGCAAAGCGGGGAGCTCACAGACCATGGCGATGACGACAATGGAGGTTCCAGTGGTGTAAGTCTCTGTCCACAGTCACCTAGAACTGAAATGCGCGCTTGTTGAGTTCCGTTTTCTCATGATTGCGGTCGTAGTACTTACGGCGTTCATGTAATTTGCATCTTTGTTGAATATTGTCGTGGTGTGGACCCAACAAGAGCCTTTTATCTGAGCTGTAGAATGTAAACGAGTGTCTTAAGCACTGATGGTACCAAAGGAGTCGACACAATGTTCACATTTTCTCTTGTGGTTGATATGGATGAAGTGGCGCCAAGCTGCTATTGTTTTTGTGACAAGAGAGTGCCACAAAAGCTAAAGACAGGTTCTATCGGATGGCGGTTCGACTTGCAATGTTGTACCAAAGGGGTATGACACTAAATGTTGGCCGACCAAAAGATGACACGTTCAACAGTAAGGTGCGGTGGAGATGCGCATATTTAGATGGGTGTGTAGCCACACAAGGAAGGATCGGATCCAGAATGATGATATACACCATAGCACCGATTGAAGAGAAACTTGTCCAATATCGTCTGAGATAGTTTGGGCATATTCAACGCATGCCTCCAGAAGCTCCAATGCATAGCGCAGATGACTAAAGCATGCTGATAATGTCAAGTGAGGTCAGAGAGACCAAACTTGACATGTGAGGAGTCATAAAGAGAGACCTGGAGGGCTGGAATATCACCAAAGAACTAGTCATGGACATGGGTGTGTAGAAGCTAGCTATCCATGGGCTACAACCATGGACTCGTGTTAGTTCTTTTTTGCACGTAAAGAAAAGAGCTATCGAGGGGGAGATGGCGTGTTCGAGCGGCACGAGTGGCGACGACCACGACGTGAGATGGCGGGTCTCGTACGCCGCCGATCTCATCTCACGCACGCTCAGGTTCGACGACGGCGTCCTCACGTTGCGCCGGGAGGCTCTCCGACTGGTCCTCACGGATCAGCGGGGCGTGACGGTGGACGCACGTTTCCTACGCGAGGGGGAGGAAATCGACATTGGGTACGTGATTTCGCTTCCTTGTTACCTGGTGAGGGTTCGGGATCGGCTGCCGGCGTCGCACACCGCGCGGTGCACGGAGGAGACGTGGGCATCGCGGCGGTACACGGGAGCGCGGTGACGTGCGCGGGTGGGGCGAGCCGACCCGAGACAAACCCGCCCGTGGCACCGAGCCCACCAATGGCGGATGCGCGACACGTGGCGGGAATCCACCCACCCCCGCGGGGTAGCAGCGCTGGTATAAAGCCCCAACCCGCACCGATCCTTGACCTAGAGACCTCCTTCTCTCACTTCTGGGCGGCGGCGGAAAAACCTAGATCCAGAAATCCAGATTCCTTCGAGTGGTGGGAAGGTAAGGTAGGCGGAGACCCTAGATCGTTTGCAGCCGTGGTGTCGTCCCCTTCCATGGCGAACGACGCGGGGCGCGGCCACCGCGGAGAGCGACGCGGTGGAGGCCGCGCCGGGCGCATGGACCACGGAGGAGGGCGGCAGGCTGGCCGCGGCAACGGCCGGGGAGGTGACCGGAGCAAGTTCTCCTGCAGGCGTGAAGAAGGCGACAGCTACGGCATCTCGACATCGTCCAACATCGCGTCGGCGGAGGATACTGCGCGCTGGGATGAAGCAGTGGCGACCAATCGCAGAGAGATCCAGAGCGGTGGTGTCTGGGTGCACAAGGCCCAGGCGTCATCAGGCTCGGGCGGCGACACCGCCGGAAAGCAACCTCATCTGCCGTCTGATCGTCCTCAGGGGAAGCAGCCCCCTGCTCAGGTGCCTCCTTCCAAAAAAGCATATACGTGTCTCATTTGCAAATCTCATGAACACTCCCCTACTCGCTGTCCGCAAGCCTACTGCGAGAGATGCAAGAAATTAGGGCATCTAGCTTCTGTGTGCGTGGAGTTTTTGCCCTGGGAATGTGCTGCACCCATGTGTGCATTCCAGTCCAAGGGACAGGGGTTTTACTATATCCACGACTCCTGTTCCGCCAATCAACAAAAAGCTAGGGCCAGCAATGTTGTGGTTACTATTGTGGAAGGTGAAACCTCTACGCGTCAGATGGAGTTAGATATGTCAGCTTACCTAGCCACTGATTGGCGTTGCTCTGCTCATGCTATAGGGCCAGGGGTGTTTGTAGTAAGATTTCCTAACCCAAGTGTTGTTGCTCAGATCTGTTATGTGGGGAGGGTGACGCTTAAGACTAGTGGTGCTGTTATTCTTGCCACTCCGTGGTCGTCTGCGGTAGGGGCTAAAGGCAAGATGGAGATAGCATGGGTTAAGATCAGCAATGTGCCACTTGATAAGAGGAGTGAAAGAAACCTTGCATATGTGGCATCACTAGTTGGGGTCCCCTTGGAGATTGATGCGGCTACTCTGCATCGTCCGACCTCTGCTAGGGTGAGGATTGGGTGCAGGAATGTGGATGAAATTCCTGTGATTGTAGAAGTTGTGCTGGGAGACTATTTTTATGACTTTTTCTATGAGGTGGAACAAATCCTGGTGAGAGATCCTAATAGGGATGAAAAGACAGTTCAGACACCTGCTGATTTTGATGGGAATGCTGATAGGAAGAACTGCCCCCTTATGCAACAGGGAAAAATAGAGAACAAAACTCATGTCGAACCACCTGTGAAGTCTCCTTGCATTGTTTGGGGGGGGGGAAGCAGATCCCATCAGGGAGTCGCAAGAGAGTGTAGAGTCTGATGACTCTCTGCATACCACGTTGCTAATTGAAACTATGGCCTATGAGATGGAACAAAGTAAAGTAAGCTCCTGTGATGTGAATTCATTGACTTGTAACCTGAAAAGTCCCAGAATATCTTACTCTGATGTCGTTAAAAAATGTCGTCAGGTAAAAGAAGTAAATGGGGATGGTGAGAAGACTGCTATTCCTCAGCAGTACAGGGTTGAGTCACCTGAGGCAGAGATGATCAATGTGGGGCCCACTGCTCCCCCACTGGTCACGGAGGAAAACCTGCGCTTCAGCCTGAGAAACGCCCACAACATGATGGAGAGGGTGGAGGAGAAGGCAATGGCAGCGGCAAAAAAAGAGACATCGAAGGTACTACACATAGCCCTAACTCTTTTGAGGCCTTATCTAATCCTGATCTCATTCTTAGAGCAGTTAAAATGGGAGTGAATATTCCTGATAATGATTTTAGTAATGTGGATATCCTTAGAAAACTAGAAAAATGTAGAAACATGGACAAAAAATGCAAATGCAGACCAGAATGACCCTGGAGGGGGAAAACTTGTGTTAACTAATGCAAAAGGGGATCAGACCCCTTTGAATATGGAGTGGGTGGATGTTAATGAGGTGGAAGAGTTGAGTTTCACTAAAGTGAGATCTAGAAAAAAGAGGGAGAGGAAATCTATTGTGGTTATAGCAAGGCCTACCACCAGAAGTCAAAAAAATGGATCCTCTTTGGTAGGGGAAGCTGGTAGTCCTGCTCGATCTACTAGCAGGGCTGCCAAAAGGGGGGGGGCTAGAATGAAGAAATCATGAAAGGCCTATTCTGGAATTGCAGAGGAGCAGGTAAAAGAGGGATGGCCACCTGCTTCTCTGACATCATTAAGGACCACTCCCTGGACTTCTTAGGTATTCAGGAAACTAAGAAAAAAAACTTTGATCAAAAGTATTTGAGGAGAGTTGACCCCTTTGACAGATTTAGTTGGAATTGGATCCCTTCTGTTGGTAAATCAAGTGGTGTGTTGTGTGGGGTCAAAAAAGAGACCCTGGAGGTTGTTTCCTGGAATGCAAGTAAGTACCTCATGCAAGTTGCAGTTCTTGATGTTAACCTCAAGATTATATGGACATTGGTGGTAGTCTATGGGGCGGCACATGATGATAAGAAAGATGAGTTCCTAGATGAGCCGATCTCGGTCTGCACCAATGTTAGGACTCCTTATGTGATTGGTGGTGATTTTAACATCCTTCAGGAAAGTTGCGACAAGAATAAAAATCTGCATAGATCCCTGTAGATGGATAGATTTAACTCTATTATCCAAAACCTTAACCTTAGAGAGATTCACATGGGGGAGGAAAGTATACTTGGACCAACAAACAGAGGCACCCTACTCTGGAGAAATTAGACAGGATCCTAATGAGCCCTGATTGGGAAGATTTATTCCCCTTAGTTACGGTTTGTAAGCTTGTGAGAGATGTGTCTGACCACAACCCCCTGCTGCTCTCATCCAACCCCACTGATAAGGGGGCTCCTCATAGGAGAGAGTTCAGATTTGAGCTGAGCTGGTTAAAAATGAGGATTTTTATCATAAAGCTAAAGAGATATGGGAACAACCTGTGTATTCTGTAGACCCTATTGACATCCTGAATATAAAGTTGAAACGTAAAAATACTTTAAAGGTTGGGGCTCGCATGCTTTTGGGCATGCCAGGAAAAGGAAAAAGTGGATTAAATAAGAGTTGGAGGAGATAGAGAAAAAGGAAGAGAATGGACCCCTGGACCCGGAAACCTATGAGAAGAGGACCATCCTGTGTGTAGAACTATATGAGATTCTTGCAGAGGAGGAGCTGTTTTGGCTACAGCATTCAAATGAAAGGTGGCTTCTAAAAGGGAGAAAAAACACTATACATTCTTTGGACGATGGGGAGAAAGTTATAGAAGGCACTAAGGACCTGCTGGGTCATGCAACAACCTTTTACAAAGACCTATTTGGCCCTGCGAGGGGGAATTTATTTCATATGTCTCCTGATACGTGGTCTAGCAATGAGAAACTCACTGCGAATGACAATGATACGCTGACTAAAGCCTTTACTGAGGAGGAAGTAAGAACGGCCCTGTTTTGTATGGAAAGTAATAGAGCCCCAGGCCCCGACAGTATCCCGGCAGAATTTTATAAGCATTGTTGGGACTTTGTAAAAAAGATATTATGCGGCTGTTTGAAGCCTTCTACGATAACACCCTAGATGTGGCCTGACTGAACTATGGTATTATCACTCTAATACCAAAGCTGAATGGGGAGAGAAAGATCCAGCAGTACCGCCCCATATGTCTCCTTAGATGCCCTTACAAGCTGATTACGAAGGTTCTGGATAACCGAGTGGCTATCTTTGCTGACAAATTGATTAGCAAATATCAAAATGCTTTCATAAAACACAGAAACATTATGGATGGGATCCTTACTCTTCATGAGGTGTTACACCATACCCACCATAAAAAGAAGGTGGGGATTGTTCTTAAGTTGGATTTCGAGAAAGCCTATGATAAGATAAATTGGGACTTTCTTTTAGAATGTCATCGAAACCATGGTTTCGGCCCGACTTGGCGCGGCTGGGTGGAGAAGATACTGAACAATGGCACCCTGAGCATTAAGCTTAATAATGAAATAGGACCCTACTTTCAGAGTCACAAAGGGGTCCGGCAGGGCGAACCTTACTCCCCATTCTTGTTTAACTTGGCTGTTGAAACCTTTTCGAAGATGGTCACTAATGCTCAAAAAGAAAACTTGATTACTGGCCTCGCAGCGGACTTAATTGAGGGAGGGGTAGCAATATTGCAGTATGCAGATGATACGGTGATCTGTTTTGAACATAATAATGAGGCTGCTATCAACCTGAAACTGCTGTTATACATGTTTGAACTTATGTCTGGATTGAAGATCAATTTTCTGAAAAGCGAAATCCTATGTGTCGGGGGAGACAATGATGTGATATCTTACTATGCAGACCTGTTCAATTGTAGCATCGGCCATTTCCCCATGAAGTACCTTGGGGTGCCGGTTAGTTTCTCGAACTTACGTAGCCTAGATTGGGATTTTGAGGATGAAAGATTCCTCAAGTGCTGTGAATCGTGGATTGGCAATGCAGCCTCCTCGGGAGGGCGTCTCATTCTCCTTAACTCCTCTTTAACTAGCATTGTGTACCTCTACATGTCCATGTTCCTACTAGCTAAGGGAATGATTAGTAAACTGGATAAACATCACAAGCGCTTTTTCTGTCAAGAACATGATGGACACAAGCGGTATCACCTGGTCAAATGGTCTAGAATTTCTCAATCGAAAGAGAAGGGGGGCCTAGGGGTGAAAGATTTACGTAAACAGAATATAAGTCTGCTCACCAAGTGGTGGTGGAAGTTAGAGACCCAGAATGGGCTTTGGCAGGAGGTGATCCGGGCAAAATATTTCAAAAAGGATACAGTGGCATCCGTTAAGACCAGATTTGGGGACTCTCCCATCTGGAAAGCTATTATGAAAGTTAAGGAGCACTATATGATTGGCAGAAAAGTAATCTTGACCTCTGGCAATCTTGCCAGATTGTGGTTGGATCCTTTTGGCGATAAGCAACCGCTATATGTCCAGTTTCCTGTTCTGTTCAGCATATGTGATAATCAAGAGATAACGGTGGCTAAGTTCAGGGAGAATGTGGAGGTGAACTTCTTTAGAAGAAGTCTCAACCCCACACTTCTCGAACAATGGAGGGATGTGCGAGATAAGGTGCAAGACTGGCCCCTATATAACGATCCAGATCAGGTTGTTTGGTCCCTGGGGAAGAAGAAAAAATTTACCACAAAATCTGTTTATGAATACTTGGAGAGACCCCTAGCTGGATGCAACTTTAGATGGATTTGGAGAGCAAAAATTCCCCTAAAAATTCAGATTTTTTGTGGCAATTGTTTCAGGATTCCGTCCTGACCAGGGATGTAATGTGCAAACGCGGGTGGCTGGGAAGGCCGGTGTGCGCCTTCTGTGACGGCAGAGAAACCTCTCAGCACCTCTTCTTTACCTGCCTTGTCGCTAGAGTTATGTGGAGAACAGTGAGGTGTGTTTTGGGCACTGAGTGTTGCCCTAACAACTTGTGGCAATACTTTGCTTGGTGTCATTGTTACCTCCCTGATGGTGAGAGGTTTTACACGTTTGGCCTGGCTGCGTTATGTTGGGCGATGTGGAACTGTCGTAACAAAAGAATCTTCGAATTCAAGGATTTGAAGTCTCCTTTCGAGGTGATATATTCTGCTTGTGGATACATATCTCATTGGGCAGGTCTGCTGTCGGGTGAAGATCGGGAGGCGATGGAGCGTGGATCGAAGATGCTGAGGATCAACGCCACAAACATGATGAGAATCTGTGCAGCACCGAGAGATGCGACGCGGAGTGGGTGAAAGTTGAAGTTCAGGTGGCCAAGGGCGGGAGGCAGTGCTTCTTCTTCTCCGCCTGCGCTTCTTTTGGCTCCTGTACCTCGTTCATGGCACATGAAGTTGGCGTTTTGGTGGAAGACTAGTTTGATTATGTGAGTGGTTCATGCTCCTGCGTGAGCTTTCGTGTGGGTGGCCTATCTGAATCAGGCTTGTAATGGCTGAACTTTTCTGGTCGTAGCTTCGTAGGTGTCACTGGGTTTTCGCCCCATGGTGGGCTGCCCGATGACGGGTGCTCATCGTGGGTTTCCCAGTGATGCGTTGAACCCGCTTCCCCTTTCTAGGTTTCCTGGATCTTTCGAACTGATGTTATTTTCGTTATGAGAGTAATGGAAAGGGGTAATGCCCAGTTGAAATAAACCATGAGTTGGTTGCGAGATCTTTTAGATTTCAGCTCTAGCCTACCCCCAACTATTTGGGACTAAAGGCTTTGTTGTTGTTGTTGTCTGTTATTGATAGTACTTCAACATTTAACCAGTTTAGAAGCTACTATCTCTAATAAATACCCATGGGGCCCATATGATGCTATCGAATTTAGATATTGGGACATGAAAAAAAACTTCTTGCGTGCCAATGCAATGTGATGATGAGTTAGCTCTTATGTTTGGAACACATACTAAAAGTAAGTCAGCCTAGTTGAAAATTAATGTGATAGAAAGAACAAGAGGACAGAGCAACTAGATCACAAGCTACTAATGAGTGATATTTATGTGCTCATCCCACCGTTGTTTAAACCCTTTAATTCCGGAATTTCCGAGGCAATTACTCTGATATTACCACTAAGGACTAATGAATGCGAGAGATTGCAAAATCCTTTGTTTAGTGTGTTTCCGCAGAAAAAAGCATAAACATGATAGGATATCATCATGTGGAAGGTAATATGAAGTTTGGTGGAAGAGGCAAGTCAACAGGAGGTGCAGGGAGTCAGCCAGAGCGCAGGCCGATGCTCGGTACAAGCACCCGCGGTGCCCTCTTGTACCACCATACGTATCAGCCACTACCAACATCAGGTTGTCCACCTAACCAACTTCTATAAAGGGGTCAACGCCAGAATATCAACAGAGGGGGTACCATTCATGAAACGGAGAACGAGAACCAATCTTCCAACCCTAGCCTCCGTCTCCCATCTAACTTCCATAGCCACCGCTACTTTCATCACCACAGCTATTCTGTCCAAGTTAGTCATACTTGTAACCGGTGTATCGCATATGGCAAATATTCTAAGACATATTATCAATCAATCATTCATCTTTATGTCCCCTTCAATGAGTTTATGTTGCGATCCGGTCGCCATGTTTGAATAATTCAGTAATACAATTGATTGAAGCAAGGCCTTGCAACCCTATGTATTTGTGCACGGAACGTTGGAATTGACTTTGGTAATTGATGTTATTTGTATGAATTTTCATAGAGTTTCCTTTTGTCTTCTTCTTGTTCTAAGGCCTTACAGGTACCCAGGATCTCATAGACAGATCAAGGAGGAGGTAAGAAGCAAGAAGGCGTGGAACGCTATTCTCAACACTAGTGACACAAAGGTCGTGTACGGTAGCGGAATGCAATTCCTTAGGGGCAATAGGTGTAGTCATTAAACGCCCAATGTTGTGTTTGAATTATTATTCTTAATAACCAGTGTAACCCCATGCGACAGTAAGAGAAATTGGTTGACTGACTCTTGATGCGGGTCGCACACCGGTCAAGACAAACTTTGGACACATCCTCCACTTCATCACGTCACAAGCATATCGTAACAATTGTTTTCGAGAGTCATATTGATTATGAACATAAGATCCCTAGCACAAATATAAGGCCATGAGAGTAAGATCTTGTTCCCATGCCTATTTTAGCTATTGGTATTTTCATCCCAAAGGTTATTATGGTCTGGTACAAAAAACTGGAATTTAGTTCGTTAGCGATAACTTGTTAGACCCTCTATTGTAGTGCACATCCTATCATGATATCAATAACCCAGGATCACAACTTGAGGAAAAACGGAGACCTTCTGCAATCCAAACCGGATCACAAAGGGCATTAGCTACCGGTTCTTAAGCCAGGTCTAGCCAGACCAGAGGAATAAATGCAGGAGTCAGAGGAAGAAATGCAGGTGCGATACATCTGAAACGTAACTATAATTTTTAATTTTTTTCTTGGTATGTTTGTATCATTTTATTATTCTTCTGGACTAACCTTAACTCAGTGCCTTGTGTTACTTGTTATTTTCTGCTTGTTTTTGGACTTTGACGAAAATATATTAAATGAAGCTCCAAAATCAGATTTTTTTAGAAAATTGATTCAAGAAGCTTTCGAAGGACCTACACCCCTCCTAGGGGAGCCCTATAGGCCCCATGTGGCCAGAACATGCGACCAGGGGCGTGGCTTGCGGTGGACGTTCACGCCCCCCCCCCCCCTAGAGTTGTGCTGCATTGCCACTCGACACCTATGTTTTTTGTCTTGCCCAAAAACTCTAACCATCGAGGAGTTTTTCTATTTTCTCCATTGCACCCCTTTGTTCCGATGTGATCCAATGTGGAGACGTTTTTTGGTACTCTGGTAGAGGGCGGAATCATCACGGTGCCCATCTCCATCAACCTGAAGGCCACCATGATCGCTCGTGAGTAGTTTCCTTTGGACTATGGATCCATATAAGTAGTTTGTTGGTTTTCTCTCCCATTATTCTCAATACAACGAGCACATGAGCTTCCCTACATGATTGTCATCCATATGATGTACTCTACTGGTGTGTTTGTTGTGGCGTGATGAATTGACACTTTACGATTAGATCTATCCATAAATTCTTTTGAGATCAATTTCGTTTTCTTTCTTGCATAATTTTTATTCGTATATGCTTTTCGTTCTATTTGTTTTTCTTTGGCCAAGTTCGATAAATAATCTCCAAGAGGGAGTTGTGTATGATAGATGGGATCAACCTACAAGTAATCCACCACACCGATAGAAAGTGGAAAAGGCTTGTATTTGTTATTGCCACATTAGTGCAGAAAAGCCTAGCTATGGCATACCAAAAACAACCTTGCTGGCGTAGGAGCCCCACGCCACCAATATGGCACCAGTGTTAAGAAATAGTGGTGGCGCTGGAGCCTACACCAGCAGTATTATACGTGTTGCTGGCGTGCGATGTTTGCAATGCCACCACTATATTCACTCACCTAGCAGCGCACAATGTAATTTGCACGCCACAAACGTTTCATGTACAAAAAAAGGTTTTTCAACACCATGTAACATTTAGCATTTCACATTAACACTAAGTACATACTATATAACATTACACAGTAGAACAGTACCAGATAATAGAACATTAGGAGTTGATATTTAAGTGGCTTCTAGCTTGATCTCAAAAACATAACCAGTTAATAGAAACATTACGAGCTAAAACAATACTAGTACATAGCGCTAATACATAATTAGGCAGATTATGCATGTACTTTCCCGCCACACACAAAGTTCTAAATGAGGTTGATGACCACCATCATCCTCAAGGCATGGCGTCGGGTGTTCCTGATGGTGACTACTGGCATGTCCAACCTGGAGATTCTTTCCAGCAAGGAAGTTGTTCCATCCCGCGGCGCTAAACACAGTGCGACCGTCCGTGTCCAATGCGTAAGCACAGTTCGTGGTGGAGCCCCTTGCGGTAAGGCGTAGTCCAACAATGCCTGCTTCATCCAGCTCGATGCCACAACTCTCACTTAGCCTCTTAGGTAATTTCGCTCGATGCCACAGCTCTCACTTAGCCTCTTAGGTAATTTCGCTCGATGCCACAGCTCTCACTTAGCCTCTTAGGTAATTTCTAAAAAAACAAATATGGTAAATGAGCATGTCACATTACTACACACTAGCTAAGAGCATATTCATCACGTTCTACACGAAGCATATCACATTACACACTAAGCATATCCTCAAATTCTACACTATGAAGGAAATATGCCCTAGAGGCAATAATAAAGTTATTATTTATTTCCTTATATCATGATAAATGTTTATTATTCATGCTAGAATTGTATTAACCGGAAACATAATACTTGTGTGAATACATAGACAAACAAAGTGTCACTAGTATGCCTCTACTTGACTAGCTCGTTAATCGAAGATGGTTATGTTTCCTAACCATAAAAAAAAGAGTTGTTATTTGATTAACGGGATCACATCATTAGGAGAATGATGTGATTGACATGACCCATTCCATTAGCTTAGCACCCGATCGTTTAGTATGTTGCTATTGCTTTCTTCATGACTTATACATGTTCCTATGACTATGAGATTATGCAACTCCCGTTTGCCGGAGGAACACTTTGTGTGCTACCAAACGTCACAACGTAACTGGGTGATTATAAAGGAGCTCTACAGGTGTCTCCAAAGGTAAATGTTGGGTTGGCGTATTTCGTGATTAGGATTTGTCACTCCGATTGTCGGAGAGGTATCTCTGGGCCCTCTCGGTAATGCACATCACTTAAGCCTTGCAAGCATTGCAACTAATGAGTTAGTTGCGGGATGATGTATTACAGAACGAGTAAAGAGACTTGCCGGTAACGAGATTGAACTAGGTATTTGGAATACCGACGATCGAATCTCGGGCAAGTAACATACCGATGACAAAGGGAACAACGTATGTTGTTATGCGGTCTGATCGGTAAAGATCTTCGTAGAATATGTAGGAGCTAATATGGGCATCCAGGTCCCGCTATTGGTTATTGACTGGAGACGTGTCTCGGTCATGTCTACATTGTTCTCGAACCCGTAGGGTCCGCACGCTTAATGTTTCGATGACAGTTATATTATGAGTTTATGAGTTTTGATGTACCGAAGGAGTTCGGAGTCCCGGATGAGATCGGGGACATGACGAGGAGTCTCGAAATGGTCGAGACGTAAAGATTGATATATTGGACGACTATATTCGGACATCGGAAAGGTTCCGAGTGATTCGGGTATTTTTCGGAGTACCGGGTAGTTACGGGAGAAGCAATGGGCCTTGATGGGCTTTAGTGGGAAGAGGAGAAAGGGCCAAGGGGCTGCTGCGCCCCCCCTCCCCTCTAGTCCGAATTGGACTAGGGAAAAGGGGGCCGGCCACCTCTCCTTCTCCTCCACTTCCTTCTCCCTTCCTCCCCTCTTGGTGGACTCCTACTAGGACTTGGAGTCCTAGTAGGACTCCACATCCTGGCCGCACCTAGCCTTGGCCGGCCTCCTCCTCCTCCATCATTTATATACTGAGGCAAGGGGCCCCCATGAACACAAGTTGATCCACGTGATCATATTCTTAGCCGTGTGCGGCGCCCCCTGCCACCATATTCCACCTCGATCATATTGTAGCGGTGCTTAGGCGAAGCCCTGCGACAGTAGTACATCAAGATCGTCACCACGCCGTCGTGCTGACGGAACTCTTCCCCGACACTTTGCTGGATCGGAGTCCGGGGATCGTCATCGAGCTGAACGTGTGCTAGAACTCGGAGGTGCCGTAGTTTCGGTGCTTGATCGGTCGGGCCGTGGAGACGTACGACTACATCAACCAAGTTAACGCTTCCGTTGTCGATCTACAAGGGTACGTAGATCACACTCTCCCCCTCTCGTTGCTATGCATCACCATGATCTTGCGTGTGCGTAGGAATTTTTTTTGAAATTACTACGTTCCCCAACACACTAAGCATATCACATTACTACAAGCATGTCATAACTAAGCATATATATCATCAAATTTCAACAATAAGCATATCAAATTTCTACACTGACAAGTAACATACCATGACATGTCGGTCAACATATGTCCTTGTCAGGTGGGTCACGAATGGCATCCCGACGTAGTCATCATGTGGAGGAAGTATGTACCAGAGGTTGTCTGATTCGTCCTCGCTTAGCCTGATTCCTTTGGCATTGAGGGCTTCATCAAGTGGGTCATCATCTTCGTCCTCCCAATTGATGTAGATAACAGCCAGCCTTGGAGTTTGTCTTCTGAAGGAGAAGCTCGTAAGTTCACCCCTAGTGAGATGCATGTGGGCGATGAAACCACTCCATTCATCTCCTCCAATCTGGGATATTTTTCGTCCCTTGTGGACCTCCATAGTGTAGGCACCCTGGAGCATCGAAGATCACAGTGTCTTCGGTAATGAGCTCATTGAAATCCAATCTCACATTGCAAGGGATGATCTGTGTAAAAAAATCAAAAAGCAAACACATTTCAATATGGGAAATTGCAAGAAAAACAAAAGAACAAACTTTTATAAACAGTTCATATAATGTGTTACCGCTGCAGGAACAAAGCACGTCGGGAAGTAGATGCCAAACAGCGTGCCACTTAGAAGGTCGGTTGCGCATCTTGACTTGCACACCAGACATGGTGGCAGCTGCTCCATTCTACATAAAATATAATTGAAACTAAGGTTGTGTTTGATAGCGAAGTATTGAAAAATTAAAGTATTGGAAAACCACAGTAATTTAACAAGCAGGTACAAAATACCACGGTTTTGACGTTACAATCAGTTTTGAAGTATTGAGAATATTGTGGACCTGTTTGGCAAAAACTTGTGTGCGTTGCAGTTACTAACACCCTCATTGCTAGCTAGCTAGAAGTTGCAAGCTGATGAACGACCATGCACAAATTAGTACGACCATGCACTAGCTGAATAGACAATATGAACACACCATACACAAGCTGGATGATACACTGATAAAAAGGAGTTGGTTGTCGACTACCACACATGCCATGTGCTGGTGTACTAGATGTGCCCCAGCTGCTTTTGTAATGAATTGTTCTGGACGTTTTCTATCAGTATGTGATATCCAAGCCCTTCAATGAGGGAGGCCAAAGTGGCCGGCTGCACAAGGCCCCCAAAATCGACAGGCCCCCGATCGGAGAGAAAACCAGAGGTGCATCCTAAAGGAAATATGCCCTAGAGGCAATAATAAAGTTATTATTTATTTCCTTATATCATGATAAATGTTTATTATTCATGCTAGAATTGTATTAACCGGAAACATGATACATGTGTGTAATACATAGACAAATAGAGTGTCACTAGTATGCCTCTACTTGACTAGCTCGTTAATCGAAGATGGTTAAGTTTCCTAGCCATGGACATGAATTGTAATTTGATTAACGGGATCACATCATTAGGAGAATGATGTGATTGACTTGACCCATTTCGTTAGCTTAGCACTTGATCGTTTAGTATGTTGCTATTGCTTTCTTCATGACTTATACATGTTTCTATGACTATGAGATTATGCAACTCCCATTTACCACAGGAACACTTTGTGTGCTACCAAACGTCACAACGTAACTGGGTGATTATAAAGGTGCTCTATAGGTGTCTCTGAAGGTACTTGTTGGGTTGGCATATTTCGAGATTAGGATTTGTCATTCCGATTGTCGGAGAGGTATCTCTGGGCCCACTCAGTAATACACATCACTTAAGCCTTGCAAGCATTGTAACTACTGAGTTAGTTGCGGGATGATGTGTTACGGAACGAGTAAAGAGACTTGCAGGTAACGAGATTGAACTAGGTATTGAGATACCGACGATTGAATCTCGAGCAAGTAACATACCGATGACAAAAGGAACAACGTATGTTGTTATGCTGTTTGACCGATAAAAATCTTCATAGAATATGTAGGAGCCAATATGAGCCTCCAGGTTCCGCTATTGGTTATTGACCGAAGACGTGTCTCAGTCATGTCTACATAGTTCTCGAACCCGTAGGGTCCGCACACTTAAAGTTTGATGGCGGTTATGTTATGAGTTTATGTGTTTTGATGTACCGAAGGTAGTTCGGAGTCCCGGATGTGATCACAGACATGACGAGGAGTCTCGAAATGTTCGAGACGTAAAGATCGATATATTCGACGACTATGTTTGGACACTGGAAAGGTTCCGGAAGGTTTCGGACATTTATCGGAGTACCGGGGGTTACCGGAACCCCCCCCCCCCCCGGGAACTAATGGGCCTTGTTGGGCCTTAGTGGAGAGAGAGAGAGGGTCCGGCCAGGGCAAGAGGCGCGCCCCCTCCCCTTGAGTCCGAATAGGACAAGGAAAGGGGGGCGGCGCCCCCCTTGCCTTTCCCCTCTCCCACTCCTTTCTTCCCCTCCTTATTGGATTAGGAAAGGGAGGGGCAAACCTACTTGGAGTAGGTTTCCCCCTCCTAGGGCGCGCCACCACCTTGGACGGCCCTCTCCTCCTCCCCCGCTTTATATACGGAGGAGGGGGGCATCCCATAGACACAACAATTGATCTCTTGATCTCTTAGCCATGTGCGGTGCCCCCCTCCACCATAATCCACCTCCATCATATCGTAGCGGTGCTTAGGCGAAGCCCTGCGTCGGTAGAACATCATCATCGTCACCACGCCGTCGTACTGACAAAACTCTCCCTCAACACTCGGCTGGATCGGAGTTCGAGGGATGTCATCGAGTTGAACGTGTGCAGAACTCGGAGGTGCCATGCGTTCGGTACTTGATCGGTCGGATCGTGAAGACGTACCACTACATCAACCGTGTTGTGCTAACGCTTCCGCTTTCGGTCTACGAGGGTACGTGGACACACTCTCCCCTCCCTTTGCTATGCATCACCATGATCTTGCGTGTACGTAGGAAATTTTTTGAAATCACTACAAGGGTTTCTTGACATTGTTATGTCCCACGTGTGTCCGGTCTCAAGGGTTTCTTGACATTGTTCGGCATAATAGGCGCAATGAGCCCCGAGTCCTAGGGTCGCGACCCTCCTACAGCCCCTACCCCTGCCTACGCACACGTGTGCCACCTCTCACCACCTCCCATGCCCTCGCGCGTCGAATCGATGAATATTCTGAAGTGCAGACCGCCGCTAACGGCCACTCTCCTCCAATCCTGCCCCACCCGCTAGCTGCTCCATGCAGCGCTACCGCACCATTCCCAACAGGGCAGCAATGCTCCACAGTCACCCCAGCCTTTGTGATACCACTTCTGGGCATTGGTCGTACCTCCGCTAGGCCCAGGTTTGGCAGCACCTACAAAGTCGAGAAACACCAACACTGCTCGCTGCCTTGGCCACTAATTTTGGGTATTTTCTTGTATCGAGACAAGACATCAAACTTGCATGTTGTATGTGTTGATTTCTACATTCATGCATTTAAATTGAATTTATTGAATTGAAAAATAATTGTGTTTATGTATGGACTAAACTCATTATACATTCATGTTAAAAAATAAGATAAGGATGGTGTCGATGATTGGAGTATCAAATGAATCAAGCTATCGGTTTGGTATTCTTTTGTATCCGTTATTATTTTTTGTCAATTTTATCTAGTTTGTTCGATAGTTTCAGTTCTACATATATTGTGTAGCTAGTGGATTTTTGTATGCTTTCTCGTGAGGTATTTCTTATAAAGCTATGAGGTATTTTGGGCATAGTTATTCAGTTATATAAAGTTTAAAAATTTAGGACCCTATTTCGTGATTCATATCGGGGCCTCAAATTCCTGCAGATGGGCCTGGTGATACCATATCTTGCTGTCAATATTTGTTATTTTGCTGTCATTATGTGCTATCCTATATTTGATGCAATTTTTTGATGTGAATTTGACAACACAAGAAACATTTACCACAATTGAATTAAATTTTCCTCTCCATTATAATTATTGTGAATGTACATTTGACAACACTTAGAGTGTACAACAATTCAATTGTACATGATCAAATTTCAACATAATTTCCTGAAAAGTCATGTCAGAAGCATTAACTGCTCAACTTAGCTCAGTACATGTACATTTGACAACCTTAAAACATAGCAATTTTACAGGATCACAACTAGTTCAACAACATAACACATGATTACAACTACTTTAGAAACACAAGATTACAACTAGTTCAACAACCAAACATAGCACCATACACTTATTTGACTAATTGGAACACATATAGACTAGACTAGGCACAATGTTTAGCCAAGAACTATCAGAAAACCCATTGTTTCCATTAGATCATTCCTCTTCTTCAACTAGAGCTTCAATTTCTTAGCTATATTGGCCATATTCGTCGCCCTCCTCTCAAGACTATTTTCTTTGATCTAGTTGTGTTCGATGCTAGCATGTCAAAACATGCCCAACACGATTAGCCCATGAAGGAAATATGCCCTAGAGGCAATAATAAAGTTGTTATTTATATTTAATTATATCATGATAAATGTTTATTATCCATGCTAGAATTGTATTAACCATAAACTTAGTACATGTGTGAATACATAGACAAACAGAGTGTCACTAGTATGCCTCTACTTGACTAGCTCGTTAATCAGAGATGGTTAAGTTTCCTAACCATAGAAATTAGTTGTCATTTGATAAACGGGATCACATCATTAGATAATGATGTGATTGACATGAGCCATCCATTAGCTTAGCACTTTGATCATTTAGTTTATTGCTATTGCTTTCTTCATAACTTATACATGTTCCTATGACTATGAGATTATCCAACTCCCGAATACCTAAGGAACACTTAGTGTTCTATCAAACGTCACAACGTGACTGCGGGATCATAAAGATGCTCTACAAGTGTCTCCAATGGTGTTTGTTGAGTTGGCAAAGATCGAGATTAGGATTTGTCACTCTGATTGACGGAGAGGTATCTCTGGGCCCTCTCAGTAATGCACATCGCTATGATCCTTGCAAGCAATGTGACTAATGAGTTAGTTGCGGGATGATGCATTACGGAACGAGTAAAGAGACTTGCCGGTGATGAGATTGAAATAGGTATGATGATACCGACGATCGAATCTCGGGCTAGTAACATACCGATGACAAAGGGAACAATGTATGTTGTTATGCGGTTTGACCGATAAAGATCTTCGTAGAATATGTAGGAACCAATATGAGCATCCAGGTTCCACTATTGGTTATTGACCGGAGATGAGTCTCGGTCATGTCTACATAGTTCTCGAACCCGTAGGGTCCGCACGCTTGACGTTCGATGACGATATGTATTGTGAGTTATGTGATTTGATGAACTGAAGGTTGTTCTGAGTCCCAGATGTGATCACCGACATGACGAGGAATCTCGAAATGGTCGATACATAAAGATTTATATATTGGAAGGTTATGTTTGGACACCAGAAAGGTTTTGGATAAGTTCGGGCATTTTCCGGAGTACCGGGGGGTTACCGGAACCCCCCGAGGGGTTAATGGGCCTCCATGGGCTTTAGTGGAAGAGAGGAGGAGACGGCCAAGTGGAGGGGCACGCCCCCCAAGCCCAATCCGAATTGGGAAGGGGGCTGCCCCCCCTTAACTTCTCTCCCTCTTCCCTTTCCTTCCCCTCCTAATTGGACTAGGAAAGGGGGGAACATACTCCTAGTAGGAGTACCATTCCCCCCCTTGGGGCGCACCCCATGAGGCCGGCCGGCCCCCTCCTCCACTCCTTTATATACGGGGGAGGGGGCACCCCATAGACACACAAGTTGATTTCTTAGCCGTGTGCGGTGCCTCCCTCCATAGATTTCCACCTCAGTCATATTGTCATAGTGCTTAGGTGAAGCCCTGCGTCGGTAACTTCATTATCACCGTCAACACGCCGTCGTGATTGAAACTCTCCCTCGGCCTTAGCTGGATCTAGAGTTCGAGGGATGTCATCGAGCTAAACGTGTGCAGATCACGGAGGTGTCGTGCATTCGGTAATTGATCGGTTGGATCGCGAAGACGTTCGACTACATCAACCGCATTACTGAACGCTTCCGCTTTCGGTCTATGAGGGTACGTAGACACCTCTCCCCTCTTGTTGCTATGCATCTCTGAGATAGATCTTGCGTGATCGTAGGAAAAGTTTTGAAATACTGCGTTCCCCCCCCAGTGGCATCCGAGCCAGGTCTATGCGTAGATGTTATATGCACGAGTAGAGCACAAAGGAGTTGTGGACGTGGGTATATACATATTGCTTGCCGTCACTAGTTGTTTCTTGATTCAGCGGTATTGTTGGATGAAGCGGCCCGGACCGACATTACATGACCGCGTTCATGAGACTGGTTCTACAGACGTGCGTTGCACACAGGTGGCTGGCGGGTGTCAGTTTCTCCAACTTTAGTTGAATCGGATTCAATGAACAGGGTTCTTTCTAAATATCAAAAAGCAATCAATATACCACATTGTGGTTTTGATGCGTAGGTAAGAACGGTTCTTTCTAGAAGACCGTAGCAGCCACGTAAAACTTGCAACAACAAAGTAGAGGACGTCTAACTTGTTTTTGCAGGGCTTGTTGTGATGTGATATGGTCAAGACGTGATGATATATAAATTGTTGTATGAGATGATCATGTTTTGTAAAAGTTATCGGCAACTAGCATGAGCCTTATGGTTGTCGCTTTATTGTATGAAATGCAATCGCCATGTAATTGTTTTACTTTATCACTAAGCGGTAGCGATAGTCGTAGAAGCAATAGTTGGCGAGACGACAACGATGCTTTGATGGAGATCAAGGTGTTAAGCCGGTGACGATGGTGATCATGACGGTGCTTGGAGATGGAAATCAAAGGCACAAGATGATGATGGCCATATCATATCACTTATTTGATTGCATGTGATTGTTTATCTTTTTATGCATCTTATTTTGCTTAGTTCGACGGTAGCATTATAAGATGATCTCTCACTAAATTTCAAGGTAAAAGTGTTCTCCCTGAGTATGCACTGTTGCTACGGTTCGTCGTGCCGAGACACCACGTGATGACCGGGTGTGTTAAGCTCTATGTTCACATACAACGGGTGCAAGCTAGTTTTGCACACGTAGAATACTCGGGTTAAACTTGACGAGCCTAGCATATGCAGATATGGCCTCAGAACACTGACACCAAAATGTCGAGCGTGAATCATATAGTAGATATGATCAACATAGTGATGTTCACCATTGAAAACTACTCCATCTCACGTGATGATCGGACATGGTTTAGTTGATATGGATCGGGTGATCACTTAGATGATTAGAGGGACTTCTATCTAAGTGGGAGTTCTTAAGTAATATGACTAATTGAACTTTAATTTATCATGAACTTAGTACCTGATAGTATTTTGCATGTCTATGTTGTTGTAGATAAATGGCCCGTGCTACTGTTCCGTTGAATTTTAATGCGTTTCTAGAGAAAGCTAAGTTGAAAGATGATGGTAGCAACTACACAGACTGGGTCCGTAACTTGAGGATTATCCTGATTGTTGCGCAGAAGAATTACGTCCTGGAAGCATGATGACCCACAAGTGTAGGGGATCTATCGTAGCCTTTTCGATAAGTAAGAGTGTCGAACCCAACGAGGAGCAGAAGGAAATGATAAGCAGTTTTCAGTAAGGTATTCACTTCAAGCACTGATATTATCGGTAACAGATAGTTTTGTGATAAGGTAATTTGTAACAAGTAGCAAGCAATAAAAGTAAATAAGGTGCAGCAAGATGGCCCAATCCTTTTTGTAGAAAATGACAAGCCTGGACAAACTCAAAGCGCTCCCGAGGACACATGGGAATTATCGTCAAGCTAGTTTTCATCACGTTCATATGATTCGCGTTCGGTACTTTGATAATTTGATATGTGGGTGGACCGGTGCTTGGGTACTGCCCTTACTTTGACAAGCATCCCACTTATGATTAACCCCTATTGCAAGCATCCGCAACTACAACAGAAGTATTAAGGTAAACCTAACCATAGCATGAAACATATGGATCCAAATCAGCCCCTTACAAAGAAACGCATAAACTAGGGTTTAAGCTTCTGTCACTCTAGCAACACATCATCTACTTATTACTTCCCAGTGCCTCCCTCTAGGCCCAAACAATGGTGAAGTGTCATGTAGTCGACGTTCACATGACACCACTAGAGGGATGACAACATATGTCTCATCAAAATATCGAACGAATACCAAATTCACATGACTACTTATACCAAGACTTCTCACATGTCCTCAGGAACAAACGTAACTACTCACAAAGCATATTCATGTTCATAATCAGAGGGGTATTAATATGCGTAATGGATCTAAACATATGATCTTCCACCAAGTAAACCAACTAGCATCACCTACAAGGAGTAATCAACACTACTAGCAACCCACAGGTACCAGTCTGAGGTTTGGATACAAAGATTGGATACAAGAGATGAACTAGGGTTTGAGATGAGATGGTGCTTGTGAAGATGTTGATGGAGATTGAACCCCTCCTGATGAGAGGATCATTGGTGATGACGATGGTGATGATTTCCCCCTCCCGGAGGGAAGTTCCCCCGGCAGAACAACTCTGTCGGAGCCCTAGATTGGTTCCACCAAGGTTCCACCTCATGGCGGCGGAGTTTCTTCCCGAAAGCTTGCTTATGATTTTTTCCTCGACGAAAGACTCCATATAGCCAAAGATGGGCATCGAAGATCCACCAGGGGGCCCACGAGGCAGGGGGCGTGCCCAGGGGGTAGGGCGCGCCCCCCACCCTCATGGACGGTGGGTGGCCCCCCTCTGGTACTTCTTTTGCCCAATATTTTTTATATATTCTGAAACGTGCTCCCGTGAAGTTTCAAGACTTTTGGAGATGTGCAGAATAGGTCTCTAATATTTGCTCCTTTTCCAGCCTAGAATTCCAGCTGCCGGCTTTCCCCCTCTTCATGTAAACCTTGTAAAATAAGAGAGAATAAGCATAAGTATTGTGCCATAATGTGTAATAACAGCCCATAATACAATAAATAACGATATAAAAGCATGATGCAAAATGGACGTATCAAAGCACCGCTAAGTGCCAAACCCGCTGCAGGAGCAACGCTAGATGTTATGAACACCTGCAGAGCAAAGCTGATGACTACTCGATAGTTCAGCGTGCCATGCTTTACGGCTTAGAATCGGGACTTCAACGACGTTTTGAACGTCATGGAGCATATGAGATGTTTCAGAAGTTGAAGTTAATATTTCAAGCAAATGCCCGGATTGAGAAATGTGAAGTCTTCAATAAGTTCTACAGCTGCAAGATGGAGGAGAATAGTTCTGTCAGTGAACATATACCCTAGAGGTAATAATAAAGTTGTTATTTATATTTCTATATCATGATAAATGTTTATTATTCATGCTAGAATTGTATTAACCGGAAACTTAGTACATGTGTCAATACATAGACAAACAGAGTGTCACCAGTATGCCTCTACTTGACTAGCTCGTTAATCAAAGATGGTTAAGTTTCCTAACCATAGACATGAGTTGTCATTTGATAAACAGGATCACATCATTAGAGAATGATGTGACTGACATGACCCATTCATTAGCTTAGCACTTTGATCGTTTAGTTTATTGCTATTGCTTTCTTCATAACTTATACATGTTCCTATGACTATGAGATTATGCAACTCCCGAATACCGGAGGAACACTTAGTGTGCTATCAAACGTCACAACGTAACTGGGTGATTATAAAGATTCTCTACAGGTGTCTCCGATGGTGTTTGTTGAGTTGGCATAGATCGATATTAGGATTTGTCACTCCGATTGTCAGAGAGGCATCTCTGGGCCCTCTCGGTAATGCACATCACTATGAGCCTTGCAAGTAATGTGACTAATGAGTTAGTTCTGGGATGATGCATTACGGAACGAGTAAAGAGACTTGCCGGTGACGAGATTGAACTAGCTATGATGATACCGATGATAGAAGCTCGGGCAAGTAACATACCGATGACAAAGGGAACAACGTATGTTGTTATGCGGTTTGATCGATAAAGATCTTCATAGAATATGTAGGAACCAATATGAGCATCCAGGTTCCGCTATTGGTTATTGACCGGAGATGAGTCTCGGTCATGTCTACAAAGTTCTCGAACTCGTAGGGTCCGCACGCTTAACGTTCGATGGCGATATGTATTGTGAGTTATGTGATTTGATGAACCGAAGGTTGTTCGGAGTCCCGGAGGTGATCATAGACATGACGAGGAGTCTCGAAATGTTCGAGACATAAAGACTGATATATTGGAAGGCTATGTTTGGACACAGGTTTCAGATAAGTTCGGGAATTTTCCGGAGTACCGAGGGGTTACTGCAACCCCCGGGGGTTAATGGGCCTTCATGGGCTTTAGTGGAAGAGAGGAGGATGCGGCCAAGTGGAGGGGCATGCCCCCCCAAGCCCAATCCGAATGGGGAAGGGGGCCGGCCCCCCTTTCCTTTCTCTCCCTCTTCCCTTTCCTTCCCCTCCTAGTTGGACTAGGAAAGGGGGAACCTACTCCTAGTAGGAGTAGGATTCCCCCCTTGGGGCGCACCCCATGAGGCTGGTCAGCCCCCTCCTCCACTCCTTTATATACGGGGGAGGGGGCACCCCATAGACACACAAGTTGAGTTGTTAGCCGTGTGTGGTGCCCCCCTCCACAGATTTCCACCTCGGTTATAGTAGTGCTTAGGCGAAGCCCTGCACCAGTAACTTCATCATCACCGTCAACACGCCGTCGTGCTGACGAAACTCTCCCTCAGCCTCAGCTGGATCGAGAGTTCGAGGGACGTCACTGAGCTGAACGTGTGCAGATCACGGAGTTGTCATGCGTTCAGTACTTGATCGGTTGGATCTCGAAGACGTTCGACTACATCAACCGCGTTACTCAACGCTTCCGCTTTCGGTCTATGTGGGTACGTAGACACATTCTCCCCTCTCATTGCTATGCAACTCCTAGATAGATCTTGCATGATCGTAGGATTTTTTTTGAAATATTGCGTTCCCCTACAGCCCGAGGGGTGGGGGTCAATCAAAATACCCATTTACACTCTTGAGGAAGTTGTCAAAGCATAATAGAGAATGTGTCAAGGAATGTTCTCAAAATCATATCTTTGCAAAAATGTGAGGAAAACAGAGAATATGATGTGAATTGCATCGAGTGGACAACCCGAAAAAATGTCTTTTCGTGTTTGCTCCTCCCGAGGTGACACAGTGAGCGCGAATTAGCCCGTGCCATAGGCACCTATGCTTCGTGCGCTCCTCAATCCTGCTAAAAGTTGGATTGGAATGTAAACCTTTGATTAAAATTGCACAATCCCATACCCATCCACCTACAAGCAAAACCCCACCTCCCCCCCAAAAAATATTATCTTGTGGCGCTTGAACTCTAGATGTGAAATCCCCAAATCAACGGTGCACCACTTACCTCATCGATCGCGGATGAGCTAGACATACGACATTCTAGACATGCATATGGACTACCTTTTGTCCTGGCTCACTCCCGGAACTCCATACCGTCCTTGTTGCCACCTGAGATTCGTCAGAGAATAGCCATCAAGACGAAGAAGAAAGATATTTGGAGATACCAGTTCGTTGGGGCCCCACATGTAAGGAAGGGCAAACTTGTCCAAAAAATTCTTGA
This sequence comes from Triticum urartu, assembly GCF_003073215.2. Lineage (NCBI taxonomy): Eukaryota > Viridiplantae > Streptophyta > Magnoliopsida > Poales > Poaceae > Triticum > Triticum urartu. Next base: position 431,672,326 of record NC_053026.1, on the reverse strand, counting down.
ACACCATCAAAGGCTCTTGACTGGATGGAAACAACATGGAAGGGTATTTCCATAAGCAAACCAGACAGAAGAGGGGGGAATTTGAGCACATGATTTTTTTAGGGGTAAATGCCAATAGTGGGTTTGACTTAGGGGAGAAATGGAATCACCCTACAATGAAATGGACTCTGGAAAAATGGTTATATACTCAATAAAATCTTACTATATAAATATGACCGAAAATGGGGTCAACTTCCCTCATAATTTTTGTCCAAAGTTAAAATACCACCTATAATTTGGATATCGATGTCGCTGGCCAGTGCTTAATATTGCCCCAACTAACGACAATTTGATAAGAAGAACGTAAGTTGGTACTAAAACTTGTCCCTTTTTGTGGCAGAGTTGAGTCAATTGACCATCTCTTCATGCAATATTCTATTTCCAGAATACTTTCAAACATTTTAAAATGCGCCTTCAATTTTTTGGACGTACCTGATAACATCCATGACTTTTTTTAATGTTTGGGTAGTAAAACTTGGAATTATGAGAAACATTTAATGATGGTTGTTTTATCAGCTTTGTTCTAGACAATTTGAAAACTAGAAAATAGTGCTATGTTCGAAAATAAGAAGATAAATGATCCATGTATTCTTTTTAACTAGAGGATACCCCGCTCATTATCATGGGAATTTGTTGATGAAAGATTTGCATTGATAACATGAGAACCAAAATTAGAAATACATATGACTTATTATATTGGATTGCATAGTTTTTATAGTATTTTTTAAATATATAAGTAGAATAATTGAATGGAAAACATTTTCCCATGCATGGTTGAATGTTGTTGTGGGTCTTTTCCCATACATGATTACATATTATGGCGGGCCTTCTCCCATTCATAATTGTATGGTGAGGTGGCAAAGCTTGCGTGTTGAGATAAATAAGTTAGTGGATGACTCTCTTAGGTATGTAGGATATGATTTCTAAATGGCTTAATGATTGGGGGATTTTGCAGAAAAACCTAGGAGGTCAAGAAACCTTGAGATGGGGTTAAAAATGCTCGAAATGATAGCAAGTGAAGTATTCAAAGTGGTGCATGGCTAGCGGGTGGGGATGAGCATGAGCATGACGATTGTGGTGGTGCTCCTTCTTGCTCTGTCTATTAAAGCATCTCGGTTGTTGAAGTTCTTTTGTTGTGTGCTTCAAGATATATGTTTTTCTGGTATTGGTAAATTTGCAACTGAACCTTGGTAGGGGCGTTAGAGCATCTATAACCAGACCCCTTCTCTCTCTTCATATGTCAGCGCGGACAACTTGGACGCTTCCGGATCAAAAACTTGCACCCAACCGGACCCCTTAAACCTGGCCCAAATGTTCGGGTTGTACGGCATTCCTAAACCCAACCCACAGGTGAGATGGATATGATGAGGTCTGGACATGCCCTCTGATACGTCTCCAACGTATCTATAATTTTTTATTGTTCCATGCTGTTATATTATCATTCTTGGATGTTTTACAACCATTTTATAGCAACTTTATATCATTTTTCAGACTAACCTATTGACATAGTGCCCAGTGCCAGTTGCTGTTTTTTGCTTGTTTTTTACTTCACAGAAAATCAATACCAACCGGAGTTCAAATGCAGCGAAACTTTTTGGAGATTTTTTCTAAACCAGAAGACAGACGACGGGCCAAGGAAGTACCAGAGGGGGCTCCGAGGGGAGCACAACCCACCCGGGCGCGCCTGGGGGCCCAGGCGCGCCCTGGTGGGTTGTGCCCACCTCGGCCGCCTCCCGCACCTCCTCTTTGCTCTATAAATACCCCAAAAATCCAAAAACCTTAGGGGAGTCAATGAAACACAATTCCAACCGCCGCAAGTTCCAAAAACACTTGATCCAATCTAGACACCATCACAGAGGGGTTCATCATCCTTATTGGTGCCTCTCCGATGATGCGTGAGTAGTTTATTGTAGACCTTCGGGTCCGTGGTTAGTAGCTAGACAGCTTCCTCTCTCTCTTTTGATTCTCAATATAATGGTCTCTTGGATATCTATTTGATGTAACTCTTTTGGCGGTGTGTTTGTTAGTATCCGATGAACTTCGAGTTTATGATCAGATCTATTTTATCCATGAAAGTTATTTGAGTTTTGATCTCTTATATGCATGATTGCTTATAGCCTCGTATTTCTTCTTCGAATCTTTTGTTTAGTTAGGCCAACTAGATCGATTTTTATTTCCATGGGAAGAGGTGCTTTGTGATGAGTTTGATCTTACAGTACTCAATCCCAGTGATAGAAGGGGACATGACACGTATGTATAGTTGCTATTAAGGATAACAAGATGGGTCTATTCCTACATGAATAGATCTTATCTACATCATGTCATCGTTCTTATTGCATTACTCCATTTCTCCATGAACTTAATACACTAGATGCATGCTGGATAGCGGTCGATGTGTGGAGTAATAGTAGTAGATGCAGGCAGGGGTCGGTCTACTAATCTTGGACATGATGCCTATATAATGATGATTTCCTGGATATCGTCATAATTATTCAAAGTTCTATCATTTGCCCAGTAGTAATTTGTTTACCCACCATATGCTATTTTTCTCGAGAGAAACCACTAGTGAAATCTACGGCCCACGGGTCTATTCTTTATCATATTGTCTTTGAGATCTATTTTTATTTGCTTTGATTTTCAGATCTATTATTCCAAAAACCCAAAAATACCTTGCATCAATTTTTTTGTTATTTATTTTATTTTGCGTTTCCGCAAGATCTATTTATTCAATCTACTACAAACTAATCTATCTTTTACCCGGGAGGGATTGACAACCCCTCTTGCACGTCGGGTTGCAAGTATTTGTTCTTTGTGTGCAAGTACTGTTTACATAGTATTGCATGGTTCTCCTACTGGTTCGATAACCTTGGTCTCATCACTGAGGGAAATACCTACCGTAGTTGTGATGCATCATCCCATCCTCTTTGGGGAAATACCAACGTAGTTCAAGCCGCATCACCCTCACATGGCCGCCATGTTGGTTTGGCCATGCTAGCCCACCAAGACGCCACATAAACCCACCTCATCCCCACCCGGACCAAACCCTAGCCTAAACTTATGACCACTCTACTCCCCTTCCACACTCCACTTTGCTCCGATCCCCACACCGTCTGCTCATCGGCAGCCCATTCCCCTCCCGCGCCACCATGGACGGATGGCAGCGAATCCGGAAAGGAGGCCGACCAAATTGACTAGGATGCACTCGTCATGCATGTCTGTTTGGAGCTTCACCCCGGACTACGAGAAGCTCACGAGCCACCGGTGGTTTGGAGGGGCAGCTTAAGCTCCAGCTGCGCTCACACTAGCCCGTCATAGTCCATCCCCTCCATGATGTGGCGGTGGGGCGAGCAGTGTTGCTTGACACCTCCAGCCCTTTCTCCTCCCAGACGGTGTCGGGTGCTAGTGCCCGCACCGCCAAACCTGTGGCTCCATAAGTTGGAGGCCTAGGCCACTCGCTGCATGAGGCAAAGGGTGGTGCAGGCCGGATCAAGATGATTTGGCCGTGCGTCATGTAGAACCGTGCCTGAGCTACAGCGACAACCTCCTCCATGGGTCCTTCACCTCGACAAAGACAGATGCCCGACGCTACCACTGCAAAAAATTCCAAGGCACTTCGGCTAGCATCGAGGAATCCAAGTGGCTCACCCAACTAAGGGCGGCCAGCGTAGCGAAAGCTCGGCACCTTGCTAAGGAGCAGGCTCGCGTCACCCGACGCCTGGCTGGCCTCCCACATCCTCATGCTCCATTGACGGCAACACCATGGTAAGGGATGCTGACCCTCCAGTCGTCAACGCCTACGCTATGGAGTACTACGCTACTCTGATGACCCCAAGGAGAATGGACATAGCAAGGTAAACACATCGGCAACCATGTTGAAAAATGATGGGATATAAAGGGTCACCTTGCTTTGAACATTTACCACCACGAATATCCTTTAGATGGAGAGAAGGAAAAAATCCCCCGAGTCGCCCCCCGCTTGGGTGACTCAGGCAAAGCTTGAACCAAGCCGTCGGGTCACCGATCCTCCCGTTCTCCCTTTATCACCATCCCAGGAAGCCGCCGGGAGAAGCCCGGGCGGCCGACGGCTTTGGCGGAGGTCCTCTCTCCTCTCGCCTCAGGCTTGGGTGGGGCGGGACATCCACTGTCGCGAGGGCCCTTCCCATGGATGTGGGTCGCGGGGAGCGGCGGCTCACCTCCGATGACAGCGTAAGGAGAAAGCTTGGTGATGGATGGCTATGGTAGACCTGCTTGGCGTCGTGGCAGGGCTGGTGGAGCTGCTATGGGCGGTGGTCTGTGAGGTAGAGCTCGCCTATGCTGTGACAGCCGGATCTGGACAGTAGGCGGCCTGGGACGGTGGTTGCTGGGTCGTGCCCCAGCGTGGTGGCCACAGCATGGTTGGTGCTCTCCACCTTCTCAGGAGGCGGCAGCTGCTGGCGGCTGTGGTGGGAGGCAAGGGTGGCGGTGTGTGTCTGGTAGGACTGCAGCAACCAAGGTCCTATGGGCGACGCGGGGTGGTGGTGGCGGCTTCCCTCTCTTGGGTCTGTACCGGTAGAATGCGGGGCTGGGCGGGCGCTGGTGGTGCCGATCGTACGCCCGACGGGGGAGGTCCAGATCTAGGGTTCATGCTCGAGCGGGTCATTCAGGGCCTAGGCCGGATCAGAGCTTCTGCTCGGGTAGGTGTGGTTGGACATAGCCCGGGATGTCCCCACGAGTAGTGCTCGTCGCGGGTATGGTGGCCATTGGTGGTGGTCGCGATTTTGTTGTGTAGATGCGCGGATCGACGTCGGTGGCCACGGACATGGTGTTGTGTGAGCTCGCTTGGTCCAGGGCTTGGGGCTTGACTGCCGCCGGCCGTCGGCAGTCATGGAGTCGTGTCCTCCCTAGTCCACCGGAATTGGCTAGGGACGCAGGCGTGGGTGCCTCCTATGGTGGAGGCGCCTACCCAGACTCGGTTACTGATGTCGGGCTAGTACTAGATTGTTGGGGAACGCAGTAATTTCAAAAATTTCCTACGCACATGCAAGATCCATCTAGGTGATGCATAGCAACAAGAGGGGAGAGTGTTGTCCACGTACCCTCGTAGACCGAAAGCGGAAGCGTTATGACAACACGGTTGATGTAGCCGTACGTCTTCACGATCCGACTGATCCTAGCACTGAAGATATGGCACCTTCGCGGTCTGCACACGTTCGGCTCGGTGATGTCCCACGAACTCTAGATCCAGCTGAGTGTCGAGGGAGAGCTTCATCACCACGACAGCGTGATGACGGTGATGATGAAGTTACCGACACAGGGCTTCGCCTAAGCACTACAACGATATGACCGAGGTGCAAATCTATGGAGGGGGGCACCGCACACGGCTAAGAGATCAACTTGTGTGTCTATGGGGTGCCCCTTTCCCCCATATATAAAGGAGTGGAGGAGGGGAGGGCCAGCCCTCTCTATGGCGCAACCTAGGGGGAGTCCTACTCCAACTAGGAGTAGGATTCCCCCCATTCCCTAGTTGGAGTAGGAGAGAAGGGGGAGAGAGAGGGAAGGAAGAGGGGGGCGCCCCCCCCCACCCAATTCGGATTGGGCTAGGGGGCGCACCCTCCACCTTGGCCTTCCTCTCCTCTATTCCACTAAGGCCCACTAAGGCCCATATACTCCCCGGGGGGGTCCGGTAACTCCCGGTACTCCGGTAAATGCCCGAACTCACCCGGAACCATTCTGTTGTCCAAACATAGCCTTCTAATATATCGATCTTTATGTCTCGACCATTCCAAGACTCCTCGTCATGTCTGTGATCATATCCGGGACTCCGAACTACCATCGGTACATCAAAACACATATACTCATAATACCGATCGTCACTGAACGTTAAGCGTGCAGACCCTACGGGTTCAAGAACTATGTAGACATGCCCAAGACTCATCTCCGGTCAATAACCAATAGAGGAACCTGGATGCTCATATTGGTTCCTACATATTCTACAAAGATCCTTATCGGTCAAACCGCATAACAACACACATTGTTCCCTTTGTCATCAGTATGTTACTTGCCCGAGATTTGATCGTCGGTATCTCAATACCTAGTTCAATCTCGTTACCGGCAAGTCTCTTTACTCGTTCTGTAATGCAACATCCTGTAACTAACTCATTAGTCACATTGCTTGCAAGGCTTATAGTGATGTGCATTACCGAGAGGGCCCAGAGATACCTCTCCGATACATAGAGTGACAAATCCTAATCTCGATCTATGCCAACTCAACAAACACCATCGGAGACACCTGTAGAGCATCTTTATAATCACCCAGTTACGTTGTGACATTTGATAGCACACTGATATGTCTCCAACGTATCTATAATTTTTGATTGCTCCATGCTATATTATCTACTATTTCGGACTATATTGGGCTTTATTTTCCACTTCTATATTATTTTTGGGGCTAACCTATTAACCGGAGGCCCAGCCCCAGAATTGCTGTTTTTTGCCTATTTCAGTGTTTCGGAGAAACAGAATATCAAACAGAGTCCAAACGGAATGAAACCTTCGGAAACGTGATTTTCTCATCAGATAAGATCCAGGAGACTTGGACCCTCCGTCAAGAAAGCCATGAGGCGGTCACGAGGGTGGAGGGCCCCCCCCTAGGGCGCGTCCCCCTGCCTCGTGGGCCCCTCGAAGCTCCACCGACGTACTTATTCCTCCTATATATACCTACGTACCCCCAAACGATCGGGGACGGAGCCAAAAACCTAATTCCACTGCCGCAACTTTCTGTATCCATGAGATCCCATCTTACGGCCTGTTCCGGAGCTCCGCCGGAGGGGGCATCGATCACGGAGGGCTTCTACATCATCATCCAAGCCCCTCCGATGAAGTGTGAGTAGTTTACTTCAGACCTACGGGTCCATAATTAGTAGCTAGATTGCTTCTTCTCTCTTTTTGGATCTCAATACAATGTTCTCCCCCTCTCTCATGGAGATCTATTCGATGAAATCTTCTTTTTGCGGTGTGTTTATTGAGACCGATGAATTTTGGGTTTATGATCAAGTCTATCTATGAATAATATTTGAATCTTCTCTGAATTCTTTTATGTATGATTGGTTATATTTGCAAGTCTCTTCGAATTATCGGTTTGGTTTGGCCTACTAGATTGGTTGTTCTTGCCATGGGAGAAGTGCTTAGCTTTGGGTTCGATCTTGCGGTGTCCTTTCCCAGTGACAGAAGGGGCAGCAAGGCACGTATTGTATTGTTGCCATCGAGGATAACAAGATGAGGTTTTTATCATATTGCATGAAACTATCCCTCTACATCATGTCATCTTGCTTAAGGCGTTACTCTGTTTTTAACTTAATACTCTAGATGCATGCTGGATAGCGATCGATGAGTGGAGTAAGAGTAGTAGATGCAAGCAGGAGTCGGTCTACTTGTCTCGGACGTGATGCCTATATACATGATCATACCTAGATATTCTCATAACTATGCCCAATTATGTCAATTGCTCAATAGTAATTTGTTCACCCACCGTAGAATACTTATGCTCTTGAGAGAAGCCACTAGTGAAACCTATGGCCCCCGGGTCTCTTTCTCATCATATCAATCTCCATCACTTTATTATTGCTTTGCTTTTACTTTGCTTTTACTTTTTACTTTGCATCTCTATACCAAAAATACCAAAAATATTATTTATCATCTCTATCAGATCTCACTTTCGTAAGTGACCGTGAAGGGATTGACAACCCCTAAGCGCGTTGGTTGCGTTGAGCTATTGTTTTTGTGTAGGTACGAGGGACTCGCGCGTAGCCTCCTACTGGATTGATACCTTGGTTCTCAAAAACCGAGGGAAATACTTACGCTACTTTGCTGCATCATCCTCTCCTCTTCGGGGAAATCCAACACAGTGCTCAAGAGGTAGCAAGAAGAATTTCTGGCGCCGTTGCTGGGGAGTCTGCGCAAAAGTCAACATACCAAGTACCCATCACAATCCCTATCTCCCGCATTACATTATTTTCCATTTTCCTCTCGTTTTCCTCTCCCCCCAATTCACCCTTGCCGTTTTATTCGCCCTCTCTCTCTCTATCCTCCCTCTCTTTCTCTATTTGCCTCTTTTTGCCCGTTTTCTTTTTGTTTGCTTGTGTGTTAGTTTGTTTGCTTGTCGTCATGGCTAGTCTCATATCTTCTCCATTGACTCCCGAGAATGAAGTTCTAAATTTTAAACAAAGGGAGGGAGAAAATTTAAAAGATGCTTGGTATAGAATTTGCAATGCTCAAAATAGATCTACCAGGAAGCAATCTACTTCAGTTCTTCTCCGCAATTTTTTTGTAGGTGCTAGTCCTTGGTATAGATATATCCTTGATACCATTACCGGAGGGAATTTCTTGGGTAGCCATACTTTTGATTCTTATAATGCTATGTTAGATTTATTTGTCTCACCACCTCTTTTGGTTAATGAAACTATGTTAACAAAGACTTGAAATTATTGAAAATAAAGTTGCTACCATTGAATTAATTGAAAATATAGATAAAAAGATCCACAATCAAATTACCCAATATGGATCTAGGGTAGGAATGACTTTCAAAAATATTAAGGAAAAGGAACCCATAATTAATGAGAAAATAAATCTAGATTCCACTAGAATCGATAAACTTGAGGGTATCATTACAAACTTGGGAACCGCTTTTTATTCTGTAAAGAATACTCCAAGTCATCCTACTAAACTTTCCAAGCTTATGTATGTTCCTAAAAATAAGGGTGAATCATCTAGTAAGGAAACTGCGGATCTTAAATCTATAAGTATTCATCCCAATCTTTTTGCTATCATTAAGGAACCAATTGCTACAAATGAATTTTTTGATCTTGTGCCTAAGAGTTTGATAATCACTAGAAATAAAGAAATTCCTAAGGGAGATAGATGCCTCATCGAAGAATTGCCTACCGAAGATGGCAATACCTAGATCTATTCTTGCTTGTTATGCCTAGCTAGGGGCGTTAAACTATAGCACTTGTTGGGAGGCAACCCAATTTTATTTTTATTCCTTGCTTTTTGATCCTCTTTAGTAATAAATAATTTATCTATCCTATGTTTTGGTTGTGTTTTTTGTGTTTAATTAGTGTTTGTGCCAAGTAGAACCGTTGGGAAGACTTGGGGAAAGTCTTGTTGAACTTGCTGTAAAAAACAGAAACTTTAGTGCTCACGAGAACTGCTGTCATTTTTATGTGGAAAGTGCTATTTATTTAATTATTTTTTCAAATTATTAATAGATAAATTCCTCACGTCAAGCAATTTATTTTAGAATTTTTGGGGTTCCAGATCTTGCGCTAGCTACATATTACTACAGACTGTTCTGTTTTTGACAGATTCTGTTTTTCGTGTGTTGTTTGCTTATTTTGATGAATCTATGGCTATTAAAATAGTTTATAATCCATAGATAAGTTGTAATACAGTAGGTTTAACACCAATATTAATAAAGAATGAGTTCATTACACTACATTGAAGTGGTCTTTTGTTTTCTTTCGCTAACGGAGCTCACGAGATTTTCTACTTTAAGTTTTGTGTTGTGAAGTTTTCAAGTTTTGGGTAAAGATTTGATGGATTATGGAACAAGGAGTGGCAAGAGCCTAAGCTTGGGGATGCCCATGGCACCCCCAAGATAATATAAGGACACCTAAAAGCCAAAGCTTGGGGATGCCCCGGAAGGCATCCCCTCTTTCGTCTACTTCTATCGGTAACTTTACTTGGAGCTATATTTTTATTCACCACATGATATGTGTTTTGCTTGGAGCGTCTTTTAAGATTTGAGTCTTTGCTTGTTAGTCTACCACAATCATCCTTGCTGCACACACCTTTTGAGAGAGCCATACATGATTTGGAATTTGATAGAATACTCTATTTGCTTCACTTATATCTTTTGAGCTTTATAATTTTGCTCTAGTGCTTCAGTTATATCTTTTAGAGCACGGTGGTGGATTTGTTTTATAGAAACTATTGATCTCTCATGCTTCACTTAGATTATTTTGAGAGTCTTAATAGCATGGTAATTTGCTTAAAATCCTAATATGCTTGGTATGCAAGATTAATAATAAAACTTTCTTATGAGTGTGTTGAATACTGAGAAAAGTTTTATGCTTGATGATTGTTTTGAGATATGGAGGTAATAATATCAAAGTCATGCTAGTTGAGTAGTTGTGAAATTGAGAAATACGTGTGTTGAGGTTTGCAAGTCCCGTAGCATGCACGTATGGTAAACGTTATGCCACAAATTTGAAACATGAGGTGTTATTTGATTGTCCTCCTTATGAGTGGCGGTCGGGGATGAGCGATGGTCCTTTCCTACCAATCTATCCCCCTAGGAGCATGCGCGTAGTGCCGAGGTTTTTGATGACTTGTAGATTTTTGCAATAAGTATGTGAGTTCTTTATGACTAATGTTGAGTCCATGGATTATACGCACTCTCACCCTTCCATCCTTGCTAGCCTCTTCGGTACCGTGCATTGCCCTTTCTCACATTGAGAGTTGGCGCAAACTTCACCGGTGCATCCAAACCCCGTGATATGATACGCTCTTTTAACACATAAACCTCCTTATATGTTCCTCAAAACAGCCACCATACCTACCTATTATGGCATTTCCATAACCATTCCGAGATATATATTGCCATGCAACTTTCCATCATTCCGTTCATCATGACACATTCATCATTGTCATATTGCTTAGCATGATCATGTAGTTAACATAGTATTTGTGGCAAAGCCATCGTTCATAATTCTTTCATACATGTCACTCTTGGTTCATTGCATATCCCGGTACACCGCGGGAGGCATTCATATAGAGTCATCTTTGTTCTAGTATCGAGTTGTAATCATTGAGTTGTAAATAAATAGAAGTGTGATGATCATCATTATTAAAGCATTGTCCCAAGTGAGGAAAAAAAAAAAGAAAGGCCATAAAAAAGAGAAGGCCCAAAAAAAGAGAAAGGCCATAAAAAAGGCCCAAAAAATGAGAGCAAAAGAGAGAAGGGACAATGTTACTATCCTTTTACCACACTTGTGCTTCAAAGTAGAACCATGATCTTCATAGTAGAGAGTCTCTCATGTTATCACTTTCATATACTAGTGGGAATTTTTCATTATAGAACTTGGCTTGTATATTCCAACAATGGGCCTCCTCAAGTGCCCTAGGTCTTCGTGAGCAAGCAAGTTGGATGCACACCCACTAGTTTCTTTTGTTGAGCTTTCATACATTTCTAGCTCTAGTGCATCCGTTGCATGGCAATCCCTACTCCTTGCATTAACATCAATCGGTGGGCATCTCCATAGCCCATTGATTAGCCTCGTTGATGTGAGACTTTCTCCTTTTTTGTCTTCTCCACATAACCCCCCTCACTATATTCTATTCCACCCATAGTGCTATGTCCATGGCTCGCGCTCATATATTGCGCGAAAGTTTATAGGTTTGAGATTACTAAAGTATGAAACAATTGCTTGGCTTGTCATCGGGGTTGTGGATGATGAGAGCATTCTTGTGTGACGAAAATGAAACATGACTAAACTATATGATTTTGTAGGGATGAACTTTCTTTGGCTATGTTATTTGAGAAGACATAATTGCTTAGTTAGTATGCTTAAAGTATTATCATTTTTATGTCAATATGAACTTTTGTCTTGAATCTTTTGGATCTGAATATTCATACCACAATTAAGAAGAATTACATTAAAATTATGCCAAGTAGCACACCGCATCAAAAATTCTCTTTTTATCATTTACCTACTCGAGGACGAGCAGGAATTAAGCTTGGGGATGCTTGATACGTCTCCAACATATCTATAATTTTTTATTGCTCCATGCTATATTATCTACTGTTTTGGACTATATTGGGCTTTCTTTTCGACTTTTATATTATTTTTGGGACTAACCTATTAACCGGAGGCCCAACCCAGAATTGTTGTTTTTTGCCTATTTCAGTGTTTCGGAGAAACAGAATATCAAACGGAGTCCAAACGGAATGAAACCTTCGGAGACGTGATTTTCTCATCAGATAAGATCCAGGAGACTTGGGCCCTCCGTCAAGAAAGCCACGAGGCGGTCACGAGGGTGGAGCCCCCCTAGGGCGCGCCCCCCTGCCTCGTGGGCCCCTTGAAGCTCCACCGACGTACTTCTTCCTCCTATATATACCTATGTACCCCCCAAACGATCGGGGACGGAGCCAAAAACCTAATTCCACCACCGCAACTTTCTGTATCCACGAGATCCCATCTTGGGGCCTGTTCCGGAGCTCCGCCGGAGGGGCATCGATCACGGAGGGCTTCTACATCATCATCCAAGCCCCTACGATGAAGTGTGAGTAGTTTACTTCAGACCTACGGGTCCATAGTTAGTAGCTAGATGGCTTCTTCTCTCTTTTTGGATCTCAATACAATGTTCTCCCCTCTCTCGTGGAGATCTATTCGATGCAATCTTATTTTTGCGGTGTGTTTGTCGAGACCGATGAATTGTGGGTCTATGATCAAGTCTATCTATGAATAATATTTGAATCTTATCTGAATTCTTTTATGTATGATTGGTTATCTTTGCAGGTCTCTTCGAATTATCAGTTTGATTTGGCCTACTAGATTGGTTGTTCTTGCCATGGGAGAAGTGATTAGCTTTGGGTTCAATCTTGCGGTGTCCTTTCCCAGTGACAGAAGGGCAGCAAGGCACGTATTGTATTGTTGCCATCGAGGATAACAAGATGGCGTTTTTATCATATTGCATGAAACTATCCCTCTACATCATGTCATCTTGCTTAAGGCGTTACTCTGTTTTTAACTTAATACTCTAGATGCATGCTGGATAGCGGTCGATGAGTGGAGTAATAGTAGTAGATGCAGGCAGGAGTCGGTCAACTTGTCTCGGACGTGTTTAGTATATACATGATCATACCTAGATATTCTCATAACTATGCTCAATTCTGTCAATTGCTCAACAGTAATTTGTTCACCGACCGTAGAATACATATGCTCTTGAGAGAAGCCACTAGTGAAACCTATGGCCCCCGGGTCTCTTTCTCATCATATCAATCTCCATCACTTTATTATTGCTTTGCTTTTACTTTGCTTTTACTTTTTACTTTGCATCTCTATACCAAAAATACCAAAAATATTATTTATCATCTCTGTCAGATCTCACTTTTGTAAGTGACCGTGAAGGGATTGACAACCCCTAAGCGTGTTGGTTGCGTTGAGCTATTGTTTTTGTGTAGGTACGAGGGACTCGTGTGTAGCCTCCTACTGGATTGATACCTTGGTTCTCAAAAACTGAGGGAAATACTTACGCTACTTTGCTGCAGGATCCTCTCCTCTTCGGGGAAATCCAACGCAGTGCTCAAGAGGTAGCACACACTAAGTGTTCCTCTGGTATTCGGGAGTTGCATAATCTCATAGTCAGGAACATGTATAAGTTATGAAGAAAGCAATAGCAACAAACTAAACGGTCATCGTGCTAAGCTAACGGATGGGTCAAGTCGATCACATCATTCTCTAATGTTGTGATCCCGTTCATCAAATGACAACTCTTGTCCATGGCTAGGAAACTTAACCATCTTTGATTAACGAGCTAGTCAAGTAGAGGCATACTAGTGACACTCTGTTTGTCTATGTATTCACAGATGTACTGAGTTTCCGGTTAATACAATTCTAGCATGAATAATAAACATTTATCATGATATAAGGAAATATAAATAACAACTTTATTATTGCCTTTAGGGCATATTTCCTTCAGTCTCCCACTTGCACTAGAGTCAATAATCTAGATTACATAGTAATGATTCTAACACCCATGGAGTCTTGGTGCTGATCATGTTTTGCTTGTGAGAGAGGCTTAGTCAACGGGTCTGCAACATTCAGATCTGTATGTATCTTGCAAATGACTATGTCTCCCTCCTTGACTTGATCGCAGATGGAATTGAAGCGTCTTTTGATGTGTTTGGTTCTGTTGTGAAATCTAGATTCCTTTGCCAAGGCAATTGCACCAGTATTGTCACAAAATATTTTCATTGGACCCGATGCACTAGGTATGACACCTAGATCATATATGAACTCCTTCATCAGACTCCTTCATTTGCTGCTTCCGAACCAGCTATGTACTCCGCTTCACACATAGATCCCACCACCACGCTCTATTTGGAACTGCACCAACTGATAGCTCCACCATTCAATAAAAATATGTATCCGGTTTGTGACTTAGAGTCATCCGGATCAGTGTCAAAGCTTGCATCGACGTAACCGTTTACGACGAGCTCTTTGTTACCTCCATAAACGAGAAACATGTCCTTAGTCCTTTTCAGGTATTTCGGGATGTTTTTGACCGCTTTCCAGTGATCCACTCCTGGATTACTTTGGTACCTTCCTGCTAACTAATGGCAAGGCACACATCAGGTCTAGTACACAGCATTGCATACATGATAGAACCTATGGCTGAAGCATAGGGAATGACTTTAATTTTATCTGTATCTTCTGCAGTGGTTGGGCATTGAGTCTGACTCAACTTCACACCTTGTAACATAGGCAAGAACCCTTTCTTTGCTTGATCCATTTTGAACTTCTTCAAAACTTTATCAAGGTATGTGCTTTGTGAAAGTCCAAATAAGCATCTTGATCTATCTCTATAGATCTTGATGCCCAATATATAAGCAGCTTCACTGAGGTCTTTCATTGAAAAATTCTTATTCAAGTATCCTTTTATGCTATTTAGAAATTCAGTATCATTTCCGATTAGCAATATGTCATCCACATATAATATTAGAAATGCTACAGAGCTCCCACTCACTTTCTTGTAAATATAGGATTCTCCAAAAGTCTGTATAAAATCATATGCTTTGATCACACTATCAAAGCGTATATTACAACTCCGAGAGGCTTGCACTATTCCATAAATGGATCGTTGGAGCTTGCACACTTTGTTAGCACCTTTTGGATCAACAAAACCTTCTAGTTGCATCATATACAACTCTTCTTTGAGATATCCATTAAGGAATGCAGTTTTGACATCCATTTGCCAAATTTCATAATCATAAAATGCGGCAATTGCTAACATGATTCAGACGGACTTAAGCATCACTACGGGTGAGAAGGTCTCATCATAGTCAACTCCTTGAACTTGTCGAAAACCTTTTGCAACAAGTCGAGCTTTGTAGACAGTAACATTACCGCCAACGTCAGTCTTCTTCTTGAAGATCCATTTATTCTCTATGGTTTGCCGATCATTGGGCAAGTCAACCAAAGTCCACACTTTGTTCTCATACATGGATCCCATCTCAGATTTTATGGCCTCAAGACATTTTGCAAAATCTGGGCTCATCATCGCTTCCTCATAGTTCGTAGGTTTGTCATGGTCAAGTAACATGACCTCCAGAACAGGATTACCATACCACTCTGGTGCGGATCTTACTCTGGTTGACCTATGAGGTTCGGTAGTAACTTGATCAGAAATTTCATGATCATCATCATTAGATTCCTCACTTACTGGTGTAGGAATCACTCGAACCGGTTTCTGTGATGAACTACTTTCCAATAAGGGAGCAGGTACAGTTACCTCATCAAGTTCTACTATCCTCCCACTCACTTCTTTCGAGATAAAATCCTTCTCTAGAAAGGATCCATTCTTAGCAACGAATGTCTTGCCTTCGGATCTGTGATAGAAGGTGTACCCAACAGTCTCTTTTGGGTATCCTATGAAGACACATTTCTCCGATTTGGGTTCGAGCTTATCAGGTTGAAACTTTTTCACATA
This sequence comes from Triticum urartu, assembly GCF_003073215.2. Taxonomy (NCBI): domain Eukaryota; kingdom Viridiplantae; phylum Streptophyta; class Magnoliopsida; order Poales; family Poaceae; genus Triticum; species Triticum urartu. Next base: position 431,656,537 of record NC_053026.1, on the reverse strand, counting down.
AGCATCGCAGCCCCAAAATTAAAGAAACGACAACTTGGGTTTCTTGCCAAACCACAGTTCATAAGGTGTCATCTCAATGGATTTTGATGGTGCCCTATTTAACATGAATGTAGCCGTCTCTAAAGCATAACCCCAAAACGATAGCGGTAAATCAGTGAGAGACATCATAGATCGCACCGTATCTAATAAAGTGCGGTTACGATGTTCGGACACACCATTATGTTGTGGTCTTCCAGGTGGCGTGAGTTGCGAAACTATTCCGCATTGTTTCAAATGAAGACCAAACTCATAACGCAAATATTCTCCTCCACGATCAGATCGTAGAAACTTTATTTTCTTGTTACGATGATTTTCCACTTCACTCTAAAATTCTTTGAACTTTTCAAATGTTTCAGACTTATGTTTCATCAAGTAGATATACCCATATCTGCTCAAATCATCTGTGAAGGTAAGAAAATAACGATACCCGCCGCGAGCATCAACACTCATCGGACCGCATACATTAGTATGTATTATTTACAACAAGTCTGTTGCTCACTCGATTGTTCCGGAGAACAGAGTCTTAGTCATCTTGCGCATGAGGCATGGTTCGCAAGCATCAAGTGATTCCAAAAGTCCATCATCATGGAGTTTCTTCATGCGCTTTATACCAATATGACCTAAACGGTAGTGCCACAAATAAGTTGCACTATCATTATTAATCTTATATCTTTTGGCTTCAATACTATGAACATGTGTATCACTACTATCAAGATTTAGTAAAAACAGACCACTCATTAAGGGTGCATGACCATAAAATATATTACTCATATAAATAGAACAACCATTATTCTCTGATTTAAATGAATAACCGTCTCGCATTAAACAAGATCTAGATATAATGTTCATGCTCAACGCTGGCACCAAATAACAATTATTTAGGTCTAAAACTAATCCCGAAGGTAGATGTAGAGGTAGCGTGCCGACGGCGATCACATCGACTTTGGAACCATTTCCCACGCGCATCGTCACCTCGTCCTTAGCCAATCTTCGCTTAATCCGTAGCCCCTGTTTCGAGTTGCAAATATTAGCAACAGAACCAATATCAAATACCCAGGTGCTACTGCGAGCATTAGTAAGGTACATATCAATAACATGTATATCAAATATACCTTTCACTTTTCCATCCTTCTTCTCCGCCAAACACTTGGGGCAGTTCTGCTTCCAGTGACCAGTCCCTTTGCAGTAGAAGCACTCAATCTCAGGCTTAGGTCCAGACTTGGGCTTCTTCACTTGAGCAGCAACTTGATTGCCGTTCTTCTTGAAGTTCCCCTTCTTCCCTTTACCCTTTTTCTTGAAACTGGTGGTCTTGTTGACCATCAACACTTGATGCTCCTTCTTGATTTCTACCTCCGCAGCCTTTAGCATTGCGAAGAGCTCGGGAATTGTCTTATCCATCCCTTGCATATTATAGTTCATCACGAAGCTCTTGTAGTTTGGTGGCAGTGATTGAAGAACTCTGTCAATGACACTATCATCAGGAAGATTAACTCCCAGCTAAGTCAAGTGGTTGTGGTACCCAAACATTCTGAGTATATGTTCACTAACAGAACTATTCTCCTCCATTTTGCAGTTGTAGAACTTATTGGAGACTTCATATCTCTCAATCCGGGCATTTGCTTGAAATATTAACTTCAACTCCTGGAGCATCTTATATGCTCCATGACGTTCAAAACATCATTGAAGTCCCGGTTCTAAGCCGTAAAGCATGGCACACTGAACTATCGATTAGTCATCAGCTTTGCTCTGCCAGACGTTCATAACATCTGGTGTTGCTCTTGCAGCGGGTTTGTCACCTAGAGGTGCTTCCAGGACGTAATTCTTCTGTGCAGCAATGAGGAAAATCCTCAAGTTACAGACCCAGTCCGTGTAATTGCTACCATCATCTTTCAACTTAGCTTTCTCTAGGAACGCATTAAAATTCAACAGAACAACAACACGAGCCATCTATCTACGACAACATAGACATGCAAAATACTATCAGGTACTAAGTTCATGATAAATTAAAGTTCATTTAATCATATTACTTAAGAACTCCCACTTAGATAGACATCCCTCTAATCATCTAAGTGATCACGTGATCCATATCAACTAAACCACGTCCGATCATCACGTGAGAAGGAGTAGTTTTCAATAGTGAACATCACTATGTTGATCATATCTACTATATGATTCACGTTCGACCTTTCGGTCTCAGTGATCCGAGGCCATATCTGCATATGCTAGGCTCGTCAAGTTTAACCCGAGTATTATGCGTGTGCAAAACTGGCTTGCACCCATTGTATGTGAACGTAGAGCTTATCACACCCGATCATCACGTGGTGTCTCGGCACGACGAACTGTAGCAATGGTGCATACTCAGCGAGAACACTTGTACCTTGAAATTTAGTGAGAGATCATCTTATAATGCTACCGCCGAACTAAGCAAAATAAGATGCATAAAGGATAAACATCACATGCAATCAATATAAGTGATATGATATGGCCATCATCATCTTGTTCCTTTGATCTCCATCTCCAAAGCACCGTCATGATCACCATCCTCACCGGCTTGACACCTTGATCTCCATCGAAGCATTGTGGTCGTCTTGCCAACTATTGCTTCTACGACTATCGCTACCGCTTAGTGATAAAGTAAAGCAATTACATGACAACCATATGGCTCCTGCCAGTTGCCGATAACTCTGTTACAAAACATGATCATCTCATACAATAAAATTTAGCATCATGCCTTGACCATATCACATCACAACATGCCCTGCAAAAACAAGTTAGACGTCCTCTACTTTGTTGTTGCAAATTTTAGGTGGCTGCTACGAGCTAAGCAAGAACCGTTCTTACCTACGCATCAAAAAAACACAACGTGGTATAGTGATTGCTTTTTGATCTTCAGAAAGAACCATGTTCTTTGAATCCAATTCAACTAAAGTTGGAGAAATTGACACCCACTAGCCACCTGTGTGCGAAGCACGTCGGTAGAACTAGTCTCGCGTAAGCGTATGCGTAATGTCGGTCTGAGCCGCTTCATCCAACAATACCGCTGAATCAAGAATCAACTAGTGACGGCAAGCAATATGTATATACCCACGCCCACAACTCCTTTGTGTTCTACTCATGCATATAACATCTACGCATAGACCCGGCTCGGATGCCACTGTTGGGGAACGCAGTAATTTCAAAAATTTCCTACGCACACGCAAGATCCATCTAGGTGATCAAGAGCAACGAGAGGGGAGAGTGTTGTCCACATACCCTCGTAGACCAAAAGCGGAAGCGCTATGACAACACGATTGATGTAGTCGTACGTCTTCATGATCCGACCGATCCTAGCACTGAAGATACGGCACCTCCGCGATCTGCACACGTTCGGCTCGGTGACGTCCCACGAACTCTAGATCCAGCTGAGTGTCGAGGCAGATCGGCTCGGTGACGTCCCACGAACTCTAGATCCAGCTGAGTGTCGAGGCAGAGCTTCATCGCACGATGGCGTGATGACGGTGATGATGAAGTTACCGACGCAGGGCTTTGCCTAAGCACTACAACGATATGACCGAGGTCGAAATCTGTGGAGGTGGGCACCGCACACGGCTAAGAGATCAACTTGTGTGTCTATGGGGTGCCCCCTCCCCCGTATATAAAGGAGTGGAGGAGGGGAGGGACGGACCTCTCTATGGCGCGCCCTAGGGGGAGTCCTACTCCCACTGAGAGTAGGATTCCCCCCTTTCCATAGTTGGAGTAGGAGAGAAGGAAGGGGGCGGGCCCCCACCCAATTAGGATTGGGCTAGGGGGCGCGCTCTCCACCTTGGCCTTCCTCTCCTCTATTCCACTAAGGCCCAATAAGGCCCATATACTCCCCGAGGGGTTCCGGTAACCCCCCGGTACTCCGTAAATGCCCGAACTCACCCGGAACCATTCCGATGTCCAAACATAGCCTTCCAATATATCGATCTTTATGTATCGACCATTCCGAGACGCCTCGTCATGTCCGTGATCATATCCGGGACTCCGAACTACCTTCGGTACATCGAAAACACATAAACTCATAATACCGATCGTCACCGAACGTAAGCGTGTGGACCCTACGGGTTCAAGAACTATGTAGACATGCCCAAGACTCATCTCCGGTCAATAACCAATAGCGGAACCTGGATGCTCATATTGGTTCCTACATACTCTACGAAGATCTTTACTGGTCAAACCGCATAACAACATACGTTGTTCCCTTTGTCATCGGTATGTTACTTGCCCGAGATTCGATCGTCGGTATCTCAATACCTAGTTCAATATCGTTACCAGCAAGTCTCTTTACTCGTTCCGTAATGCAACATCCCGAACTACCTCATTAGTCACATTGCTTGCAAGGCTTATAGTGATGTGCATTACCAAGAGGGCCCAGAGATACCTCTCCGATACACGGAGTGACAAATCCTAATCTCGATCTATGCCAACTCAACAAACACCATCGGAGACACCTGTAGAACATCTTTATAGTCACCCAGTTACGTTGTGACGTATGATAGCACACTAAGTGTTCCTCCGGCATTCGGGAGTTGCATAATCTCATAGTCATAGGAACATGTATAAGTTATGAAGAAAGCAATAGCAACAAACTAAATGATCATCGTGCTAAGCTAACGGATGGGTCAAGTCAATCACTTCATTCTCTAATGACGTGATCCCGTTAATCAAATGACAACTCTTGTCCATGGCTAGGAAACTTAACCATCTTTGCTTAACGAGCTAGTCAAGTAGAGGCATACTAGTGACACTCTGTTTGTCTATGTATTCACACACGTACTAAGTTTTTGGTTAATACAATTCTAGCATGAATAATAAAAATTTATCATGATATAAGGAAATATAAATAACAACTTTATTGTTGCCTCTAGGGCATATTTCCTTCATAGATGGCATGCCTCTGCTCTTCATACCGTGTTTGAGTGTGTTGTGAAATGAGTAGTGGACAAAGTCTCATGGCAGGAATGCCGGGGCGGCGGCCCTGGATGGTGGTCCGCATGGTTGCTCTCCGGCGGGCATCATCGCGGCGGTGGTGGCTCTCCTTCCAAGTTCTGTGGGTGATGGGCTGTATGGCGACGGGTGGCTCGGCATGCTCTTTGTGGCGACGCCCTGATTCGAATTTGGGGCTCTGACCCCATCTCATTCGTCCTAGAGGCCTCGTGGCGTCACGAATGAGCTGCCGAGTGAAAGCCCTGCGCCTCCACACTGTCGACATCGACACGCATGTTTGCCACGCTCTTCATGAAGATGTCGTCGTGATTCTTCTCTATGTGTCAAGGCTCTGGGAAAACATTTGTCCATTTTGGACCCGACAGTGGCGATGCTCAACACCGTTCTCTCTTTTGAAGGCGCTGTCGTGGAGCTTAGGTGTTCTAGGTTGTAGCGAGGAGGTGTGCTTAGATATTCTTGTATTCTTTGTCGGTAGCATAGTCGTGTGCGTTCTGCGTGATCCGGTTATCATGGGACCGGTTTTGTAAGAGGGCTACCTCATCATCTTGCATTGTTCGGTCATATATTATCTTCGGTGGTGAATCAGAGGATGAATGCCTCCGTGAGGAGGATGTCTCGCCACCGCTCCCGCTTCTGCCCCAGCGGCGCGCTCCCATCCCCCCTACCAGCTCCTCGCCGGCGGCGCCATCCAGGCCCACGGCGACCACCACATCGGCGCCTCCCGCTTTGGGAGCGTCGACCACCTGCCCCCCCCCCCACCCAGCGCTGGAGCGCGCCTGGATCTGGCCCGGACGCGGCTTCGATCCTACGGGCCATTCACTCCTCGGCCTCCCCTACGGCATCCTCGCTGGCCGTAGCTGCGGAGCGTGAGGTGACCGTTGCGGCACATGGGGCGGCGCCTTTGCGGGGTAGCTTTGAAGTGGGGGAGTCAAGCTCGGCTGGCGTGCACCTCCCGGTTTCTCCCTCCTAGCATTCATTCCGCGGCCTGCCGCCTTCTGGCCGTCTCCGGTCCGAGATTTGCATCCCCCCGTCCAGCAACCTTTACTCCTCTGGGCGCTGCTCCCCTGTGGCCTCGGAGCGCGCCAAAGGTCTGGCTCCCCGCGATGCCCGTGGCGACCGCGTTGAAGACGGCCCGGAATGGCAACTGGTACGCTCGAGGCGCCATCGGCGTGCACCGCCCGTACCATCTTCAGCGGCGGGGCGGCATGGGCGACTGTGCAATCCAGCAGCGGATTTATTGGCTGCCCAACGTCGCGCTGCATTCTTGAAGCGCTTCCGCGGTCGATGCCTTCGATGTCTTGATAAAGGGCATCGTGTCGCCGGCTACCGCAACCCTGTGCGCTGCTCATCCTGCTGGCTTTACGGTCACCGCTCCAGCTCCACCCACTGCCCTCGCCGCAAGCTGTCCGCCCCCGCCACCCCTCCCTCCCCGGCATCGGTCTCTGCCCGGCGGTGGCCGTCTGCCGCGCCCCACCCGCCCCAGCCCACCCGGCCTCTCGCTCCCTCCCCCGCCATGGCCTACCGCCCGGGTGATGCCTCCCGCCAGCCGCGTGGCGGCGCCACGTTCTCGGTCAGCACCCAAGCTGTCGAGGAGGCGGCTCGCCACCTGCGTGCCACGGCCGTGCTCGTCACCATGTCGGAGGAGCGCATCGACATCAACCCGCAGCTCATCGCGAAGGCTATCGAGCGCGACATTGGGGCGCCCTGGGGTGAGATGCACGTCTCTAAGCATTTCCCAGAGCACTTCCTGGTGCGGTTCACCAACGCGCGCCATCGTGATGTGGCGGTGGATGCGGGGGTGGCTTCCTGCCGTGGGGTTGCTCTCTCCATCACGCCATGGAAGCCCGCCGCCCATGGCCACCAGCGCGTCTGGCGCTACTACTGTCGCCTTGCCATTGAGCGCCTCCCGGTGCAGGCTTGGCGGTGGGAGATGGTGCAGGATGCTATTGGCCTCTCCTGCTGGGTTGACCGGCTGGAATGCTAGACCACGTCGCTCTCCAATACCTCGTGCGTCTATGCATGGGTCTGGGCGTGGAGCCTCGACGATATCCCTACCTCTAGCGACTACTGCATCATCGATCGTGCGCCGGAGGGTCGCGGCCGCCCCGTTCTGCCTGAAGGCTGCCCGCCGAGGAGGGCAAGCAAGGCCCGCAATTCCCCATCCTCATTCACCTGGACGAGACTAGAGACTACACGACCGTCGACGAGCACCAGGCGAGCCGTGACGCAGAGTGGCCTCTGCGCGACCGCTTCAGCTGGGTGTTCGACGTCGAAGATGGGCAAGGCGGCACGGGGCGCCGCCGTGTGCCAGACCAAGATCATCCGAGGCCTAGGCACCGGTCTCGGGACGACGAAGATGATGAAGCTGGGGGGCGCTGTCGCCGCTTGAGGAGGGTGTGGCGCGGCTCCCTCTTGGGTTGCCATTCTGACGGCACGGAGCGCGGTTTGTCCAGTCGCTCGGGCGTTCGACGCGTCTCGGGCGGGTTGGGCGGCTCGTCTGGCAGGCGCCGCGGTGGGTTGCCGCGTGACTGCCCCTCCCTCTCCAGCAGCGAAGGCTCCAACCACAGCAGCTCGCGCTCCCATGGTGGAGGCAGCAACAGCGACACGTCCAGGCCGCGCCACGGGAACCATCACCGTGTGCGCTCCCGGTCCCGGGAGGGGGCCCATAACCGTCTTCGGTCCCCATCGCCTGGGCCGGTCAGCCCGCGCTCTGTCCTCCCCCCGTTGGCTGTGGCGGGCATGGGGCAGCTTTGGTCCCCATGCTGCAAGGCGTGCCCACGGAGCTCGAGATGCCTTCTCAAGAGGTGCTGCTCGGCGCGCCACTGCTTGCTGCCACCCCGCCTGGTCTCCCGCCCGCCCTGCCTGCTGCAGTCGCTGGCAACTTGGACGGAGAGGTGGAGGCCATGTGGCGTGAGCTCACGTGTGAAGACCCGCTGGTGGCTACGCTGCACCAGACGCCCAACCTCTTCCTGGACGAGGGGTGTTGGCCATTTGCGGAACCCGTGACCTCCTCCTGGTCTTGCCTGATGGAGGAGGAGCTGGGGTTGCAGGACGCCCCTCCTGACGTGTCGCAGCACGGCCCAGAGGAGCTGGGCCCCCCTGTGGTGGCGCTGCCCGGGCCAGGGGCGCAGGAACCGCCCAGGATGCTTGAGCCGTGGCCCAGCAGGGGCTACATGTCTCTCCCTGCCCCGCTCTCTGATGATGCCATGCTGAGCCAGCTGCCGCCCTCTCAGCTCGTGCTCCAGTTCGACGCCGGTGCTACAGCTGATTTCCTCGCCACCAAGCTCCAGGCCCTTGAGGTCGACCCCAACACGTCCTTCATGGCCAAGGTGTTTGGTCTGATGCCGCCGTCAATCATGGGCGCGGCCCCTGAGGGGCTGCGCCTCGGCCCTGTGGCGCCGCCCGAAGAGCTGCGCTTCGTCCCCATGCCCGAGTCGGCCCCTCCCAAGCCAAGGCGCTCCTCTAGGGCGGCGGCGGTGAAGGGCATGACCCAACAACAGAAGGCACAGGCACGTCTGGCCTAGCAGGTTGCTTTCATCGACAAGGAGGCCGAGTTCTCGCCCCGTGTGTGCGAGAAGTACGTGCAATGTTTCAAGACCCTCGGCAAGCTCACTTCCAAGCTTGCCCGGGCTGCTGGAGTGCACTCCGCCGCCAAGATCAACCTGCCTGACGAGGAGCTACGCGGGCTGGCTGGCGAAGGCGCGGCTGGCGCGGTCTGATGGTCATGCAGGCCTTGTAGCTGGGAGCTGCCTGTTGCTGATGATAGCTAGGCCCTCGTCTCCACCCGTCTGTGTACCGCACCGCTTCTCGGTGCCGTCTATGTCTGTGTCTATTTGTTGGCGACCTCGCCGGATGCCCGTGCTCCTTAGACCGGCTCCCTCTCTGTTGTTGTTCTTCAAAATCGCGACTCGTCGTACGAGTACGCCATTAATCTGGGTTGTTGTTAGTTTCCTTCATGAGTAATTTTTCCCTGCTTAACTGGAATGTGAGGGGGCTCAACGATCGCGCGCGTCGATGTGGCGTCTACTCCCTGATCCAGCAATCGCGCTGCTCCGTGCTTTGACTGCAGGAAACGAAGGTCGCCGCTTTTTCTGCCGCGGCCCTCTTGGAAGTGACCGGTAGCCGCCTGTCCGGTACCGCAACGCTGCCGGCCGTGGGCACCCGCCAGGGGATCCTTCTTGCATGGGACTCGGACGTGTTTCCGTTGATCAGCTGGAGGTCACCGAGCATGCCATTTCTGCTAGATTCTTACCGCGCACTGGTGGGGCGCCGTGGCACTTGACTACCGTCTATGGCCCATGCGAGGATGCCGCCAAGCTGCTCTTACTAGATGAGTTAGTGGCGATCCGCGCTCGTCGGCCAGGGCCGTGGCTAGTGCTTGGCAATTTCAACCTCATCTACTCGGCGCGTGACAAGAACAACACAAACCTCAACCACCGTATGATGTCCAGCTTCCGAGCGGCGCTCAACGTTGGTGAGCTTCATGAGATTCCGCTGCAAGGCCGCCGATTCACATGGTCCAATGAGCAAGATGACCCCACCCTCTCTAGGATTGATCGTGCGTTCTGCGATGTGGAGTGGGAGCTGCTTCACTGCTCGGTTCGTTTAGTGCCGCTCACCACGGGGATGTCCGACCACTGCCCGCTGCTGCTTACCTGCGAGCACCCATGCCGGTGTAAGTGCGGTTTTCGCTTTGAGGCATTCTGGGTTCATCTTCAGGGCTTCTCGGATGTTGTGTCCATGTCATGGAACGAGCCTTGCCCGCCCCTCGATGCGTTGGCTCGCCTGGATTTTAAGCTGAGGAGGGTGGCCCGGGCGCTGCGCCTATGGAGCAAGAACTCAATTGGAGACACCAGGCTTCAGCTCCTCATGGCCCAGGATACTATCATGCTTTTGGATGAAACCCAAGAATCGCGCCAACTCGAGCCAGACGAGCTTGAGCTTCGCAAAGCGCTCAAGGCCCGGATTCTCGGGCTCATTGTTATCAAGCGGATCAAGGCCAAGCAGCGTTCACGCATGCGCTTCCTACGCTCGGGCGAAGCCAACACCAAATTTTTCCACCTTAAGTCCAACGGACGGCATCGAAAAAACTTCATAGCATCGCTGCAGGCGGCCAGCTCGATTGCCACGATGCAGGACCACAAGGCTGTCGTGGCTAAGGAGTTTTTTTATGGCCTCATTGGGCAGCCTGCACACACGCCGCTCTCCATTGACTGGGACAGTCTTGAGTTGCCGCGAGAGAACCTCGAGGATCTAGAGGCGCCCTTCTCCTCCGATGAGATCTTGCAGGCCATTAAGGATCTGCCGGCGGATCGTACGCCTGGGCCGGATGGTTTTTCCGGGGGTTTCTTCAAAGCTGCGGCACCGATCATCATACAAGACCTGTTGCTCGCATTCCGCCAGGTTTTCCTCCTCAACCGTTCCAGCCTGCACAAGCTAAATGGAGCTCACATCGTCCTTCTTCCGAAAAAACCGAAGGCCGCGGCCATGTCTGACTACAGGCCGATCAGTCTCCTGCACAGCATCGCCAAGCTCATCATGAAGGTTCTGGCATCTAGGCTGGCACGATGCATCGACTCGCTGATCTCGCCAGGGCAGAGCGCGTTCTTGCATGGGCGCTGTATTCAGGACAATTTCCTCCTTGTGCGCGGATTGACCAGGCACTTCCACAGGGTCAGGCGATCCGTGCTCTTCCTGAAGCTTGATATCGCCAAGGCTTTCGACTCGGTGTCTTGGCCATACCTGCTTAGCATGTTGCGAGCAAGGGGTTTTGGGAGGCGGTGGTGCGAGTGGATGGCCATGATGCTATCCACGGCTTCCTCGCGTGTTATGATCAATGGCCAGGAAGGAGATCCTATCTGTTGGGGAACGTTGCAGAAAACAAAAAATTTCCTACTCGTTTCACCAAGATCCATCTAGGAGTTCATCTAGCAACGAGTCATCGGATGCATCTACATACCTTTGTAGATCGCGTGCGGAAGCGTTTAAAGAACGGTGATGATGTAGTCGAACACGACGTGATCCAAATCACCGATGACCAAGCACCGAACGGACGGCACCTCCGCGTTCAACACACGTACGGGACAGGAGATGTCTCCTCCTTCTTGATCCAGCAAGGGGGAAGGAGAGGTTGATGAAGATCCAGCAGCACGACGGCGTGGTGGTGGATGCAGGGCGTCACAGTAGCAGGGCTTCGCCTATACTACGAGAGAGAGACGTAACGGGGAGAGAGGGAGGCGCCAGGGGCTGGGTATGAAGTCCTCCTCTCCCCCACTATATATAGGGGTGCTAGGGGGCGCCTGGCCCTAGTAGATGGAATCTACTAGGGGGGGCGGCGGCCAGGTGGGGGGCTGCCCCCCAAGCAAGGGGACGCCCCCTTTAGGGTTTCCCCTCAACCTAGCCGCATGGGCGTGGGGTGGGCCCACCAGCCCACTATGGGCTGGGTTCCCTCCCACTTCAGCCCATGGGGCCCCCGGGATAGGTGGCCCCACCCGTGGACCCCCGGGACCCTTCCGGTGGTCCCGGTACAATACCGGTGACCCCGAAACTTGTCCCGATGGCCGAAACAGCACTTCCTATATATAATTCTTTACCTCCGGACCATTCCGGAACTCCTCGTGACGTCCGGGATCTCATCCGGGACTCCGAACAACATTCGGGTTACTGCATATACATATCTTCACAACCCTAGCGTCACCGAACCTTAAGTGTGTAGACCCTACGGGTTCGGGAGACAAGCAGACATGACCGAGACGACTCTCCGGTCAATAACCAACAGCGGGATCTGGATACCCATGTTGGCTCCCACATGCTCCACGATGATCTCATCGGATGAACCACGATGTCGAGGATTCAATCAACCCCGTATGCAATTCCCTTTGTCAATCGATATGTTACTTGCCCGAGATTCGATCGTCGGTATCCCAATACCTCGTTCAATCTCGTTACCGGCAAGTCACTTTACTCGTACCGTAATGCATGATCCCGTGACCAGACACTTGGTCACTTTGAGCTCATTATGATGATGCATTACCGAGTGGGCCCAGTGATACCTCTCCGTCATACGGAGTGACAAATCCCAGTCTTGATCCATGTCAACCCAACAGACACTTTCGGAGATACCCGTAGTCTACCTTTATAGTCACCCAGTTACGTTGTGACGTTTGGTATACCCAAAGCACTCCTACGGTATCCGGGAGTTACACGATCTCATGGTCTAAGGAAAAGATACTTGACATTGGAAAACTCTAGCAAACGAACTATACGATCTTGTGCTATGTTTAGGATTGGGTCTTGTCCATCACATCATTCTCCTAATGATGTGATCTCGTTATCAATGACATCCAATGTCCATAGTCAGGAAACCATGACTATCTGTTGATCAACGAGCTAGTCAACTAGAGGCTTACTAGGGACATGTTGGTGTCTGTTATTCACACATGTATTACGATTTCCGGATAACACAATTATAGCATGAATAAAGACAATTATCATGAATAAGGAAATATAATAATAATGCTTTTATTATTGCCTCTAGGGCATATTTCCAATAGTCTCCCACTTGCACTAGAGTCAATAATCTAGTTACATTGTGATGAATCGAACACCCATGGAATTCTGGTGTTGATCATGTTTTGCTCTAGGGAGAGTTTAGTCAATGGATCTGCTACATTCAGGGCCGGTATGTACTTTACAAATATCTATGTCTCCATCTTGAACATTTTCGAAATGGAGTTGAAGCGACGCTTGATGTGCCTGTCTTCTTGTGAAACCTGGGCTCCTTGGCAAGTGCCATAGCTCAGTGTTTGTCACCAGAAAGAGTTTGATTGGCCCCGACGCATTGGGTATGACTCCTAGGTCGGTGATGAACTCCTTCATCCAGATTGCTTCTTGTGCTGCCTCCGAGGCTGCCATGTACTCCGCTTCACATGTAGATCCTGCCACGACGCTTTGCTTGCAACTACACCAGCTGACTGCCCCACCATTCAAAATATACACGTATCCGGTCTGTGACTTCGAGTCATCCAGATCTGTGTCGAAGCTAGCATCTATGTAACCCTTTACGACGAGCTCTTCGTCACTCCATAAACGAGAAACATTTCCTTAGTCCTTTTCAGGTACTTCAGGATATTCTTGACCGCTGTCCAGTGTTCCTTGCCGGGATTACTTTGGTACCTTCCTACCAAACTTACGGCAAGGTTTACATCAGGTCTGGTACACAGCATGGCATACATAATAGAACCTATGGCTGATGCATAGGGGATGACGCTCATCTCTTCTATATCTTCTGCCGTGGTCGGACATTGAGCTGAGCTCAATTTCATACCTTGTAACACAGGCAAGAACCCCTTCTTAGATTGATCCATATTGAACTTCTTCAATATCTTATCAAGGTATGTGCTTTGTGAAAGACCTATGAGGCGTCTCGATCTATCTCTATAGATTTTGATGCCTAATATATAAGCAGCTTCTCCAAGGTCCTTCATTGAAAAACTCTTATTCAAGTAGGCCTTGATGCTGTCCAAGAGTTCTATATCATTTCCCATCAATAGTATGTCATCTACATATAATATGAGAAATGCTACAGAGCTCCCACTCACTTTCTTGTAAACGCAGGCTTCTCCATAAGTCTGCGTAAACCCAAACGCTTTGATCATCTCATCAAAGCGAATGTTCCAACTCCGAGATGCTTGCACCAGCCCATAAATCGAGCGTTGGAGCTTGCACACCTTGTCAGCATTCTTAGGATCGACAAAACCTTCCGGCTGCATCATATACAATTCTTCCTTAAGGAAACCATTAAGGAATGCCGTTTTGACGTCCATTTGCCATATCTCATAATCATAGAATGCGGCAATTGCTAACATGATTCGGACGGACTTTAGCTTCGCTACCGGTGAGAAAGTCTCATCGTAGTCAACCCCTTGAACTTGTCGATAACCCTTAGCGACAAGTCGAGCTTTATAGATGGTCACATTACCATCCGCGGTCTGTCTTCTTCTTAAAGATCCATTTATTTTCTATGGCTCGCCGTTCAACGGGCAAGTCAGTCAAAGTCCATACTTCATTTTCATACATGGATCCTATCTCGGATTTCATGGCTTCTAGCCATTTGTCGGAATCCGGGCCCGCCATCGCTTCTTCATAGTTCGAAGGTTCACCGTTGTCTAACAACATGATTTCCAAGACAGGGTTGCCGTACCACTCTGGTGCGGAATGTGTCCTTGTGGACCTTCGAATTTCAGTAGGAGCTTGATCAGAAGTATCTTGATCATTATAATTAACTTCCTCTCTAGTCGGTGCAGGCACCTCAGGAACATTTTCTTGAGTTGCGCCATTTTCCGGTTCAAGAGGTAATACTTCATCAAGCTCTACTTTCCTCCCACTTACTTCTTTCGAGAGAAACTCTTTCTCTAGAAAGGACCCATTCTTGGCAACAAAGATCTTGCCTTCGGATCTGAGGTAGAAGGTGTACCCAACAGTTTCTTTTGGGTATCCTATGAAGACGCATTTTTCCGACTTGGGTTCGAGCTTTTCAGGTTGAAGTTTCTTGACATAAGCATTGCATCCCCAAACTTTTAGAAACGACAGCTTAGGTTTCTTCCCAAACTATAATTCATACGGTGTCATCTCAACGGATTTCGACGGAGCCCTATTTAAAGTGAATGCGGCAGTCTCTAAAGCATAGCCCCAAAAAGATAGCGATAAATCGGTAAGAGACATCATAGATCGCACCATATCTAATAGAGTGCGATTACGACGTTCGGACACACCGTTACGCTGAGGTGTTCCAAGCGGCGTGAGTTGTGAAACTATTCCACATTTTCTTAAGTGTGTGCCAAATTCGTGACTCAAGTATTCTCCTCCACGATCTGATTGTAGAAACTTGATTTTCCTGTCACGTTGATTTTCAACCTCACTCTGAAATTCCTTGAACTTTTCAAAGGTTTCAGACTTGTGTTTCATTAAGTAGATATACCCATATCTACTTAAATCATCAGTGAGCGTGAGAACATAACGATAGCCACTGCGAGCCTCAACACTCATTGGACCGCACACATCAGTATGTATGATTTCCAATAAGTCAGTTGCTCGCTCCATTGTTCCTGAGAACGGAGTCTTGGTCATCTTACCCATGAGGCATGGTTCGCACGTGTCAAATGATTCATAATCAAGAGACTCTAAAAGTCCATCTGCATGGAGCTTCTTCATGCGTTTGACACCTATGTGACCAAGGCGGCAGTGCCACAAGTATGTGGGACTATCATTATCAACCGTACATCTTTTGGTACTCACATTATGAACATGTGTAGTATTACGTTCGAGATTCATAAAGAATAAACCATTCACCATAGGAGCATGACCATAAAACATATCTCTCATATAAATAGAACAACCATTATTCTCGGATTTAAATGAGTAGCCATCTCGAATTAAACGAGATCCCGATACAATGTTCATGCTCAAAGCTGGCACTAAATAACAATTATTAAGGTTTAAAACTAATCCTGAAGGTAGATATAGAGGTAGAGTGCCGACGGCGATCACATTGACCTTGGAACCATTCCCGACGCGCATCGTCACCTCGTCCTTTGCCAGTTTCCGCTTATTCCGCAGCCCCTGCTTTGAGTTACAAATGTGAGCAACTGCACCGGTATCAAATACCCAGGAGCTACTACGGACACTAGTAAGGTACACATCAATTACATGTATATCACATATACCTTTTGTTTTGTCGGCCTACTTGTCTGCTAAGTATTTAGGGCAGTTCCGCTTCCAGTGACCGCTTCCCTTGCAATAAAAGCACTCAGTCCCGGGCTTGGGTCCATTCTTTGGCTTCTTCCCGGCAGCTTGCTTGCCGGGCGCGGCAACCTCCTTGCCGTCCTTCTTGAAGTTCTTTTTACCCTTGCCTTTCTTGAACTTAGTGGCTTTATTGACCATCAACACTTGATGTTCCTTCTTGACTTCTACCTCCGCTGATTTCAGCATTGAGAACAACTCAGGAATGGTCTTTTGCATCTCCTGCATGTTGAAGTTCATCACAAAGCTCTTGTAGCTTGGTGGAAGCGACTGGAGGATTCTGTCAATGACCGCATCATCCGGGAGATTAACTCCTAGCTGAGACAAGCGGTTATGTAACCCAGACATAGTGAGTATGTGCTCACTGACAGAACTATTTTCCTCCATCTTACAGCTGAAGAACTTATCGGAGACTTCATATCTCTCGATCCGGGTATGAGCTTGAAAAACCATTTTCAGCTCTTCGAACATCTCATATGCTCCATGTCTCTCAAAACGCTTTTGGAGCCCCGGCTCTAAGCTGTAAAGCATGCCGCACTGAACGAGGGAGTAGTCGTCAACACGTGTCTGCCAAGCGTTCATAACGTCTTGGTTCTGTGGGACGGGAGCTTCACCTAGCGGTGCTTGTAGGACATAATCTTTCTTGGCAGCTATGAGGATGATCCTCAGGTTCCGGACCCAGTCCGTATAGTTGTTGCCATCGTCTTTCAGCTTGGTTTTCTCTAGGAACGCGTTGAAGTTGAGGACTACGTGGGCCATTTGATCTACAAGACATATTGTAAAATATTTTAGACTAAGTTCATGATAATTAAGTTCATCTAATCAAATTATTAATGAACTCACACTTAGATTAGACATCCCTCTAGTCATATAAGTATTACATGATCCGAATTGACTAGGCCGTGTCCGATCATCACGTGAGACGGACTAGTCAACATCGGTGAACATCTTCATGTTGATCGTATCTTCTATACGACTCATGCTCGACCTTTCGGTCTTCTGTGTTCCGAGGCCATGTCTGTACATGCTAGGCTCGTCAAGTCAACCTAAGTGTTTGCATGTGTAAATCTGTCTTACACCCGTTGTATGTGAACGTCTGAATAAAACACCCGATCATCACGTGGTGTTTTGAAACAGCAAACTGTCGCAACGGTGCACAGTTAGGGGGAACACTTCTTGAAATTATTATGAGGGATCATCTTATTTACTACCGTCGTTCTAAGTAAACAAGATGCAAAACATGATAAACATCACATGCAATCAAATAATAAACGTGACATGATATGGCCAATATCACATAGCTCCTTTGATCTCCATCTTGGGGCTCCATGATCATCTTGTCACCGGCTTGACACCATGATCTCCATCATCATGATCTCCATCATCGTGTCTCCATGAAGTTGCTCGCCAACTATTACTTCTACTACTATGGCTAACGCGTTTAGCAATAAAGTAAAGTAATTTACATGGCGTTTCTCAATGACACGCAGGTCATATAAAAGAATAAAGACAACTCCTATGGCTCCTGCCGGTTGTCATACTCATCGACATGCAAGTCGTGATTTCTATTACAATAGCATGAACATCTCATACATCACATATAGATCATTCATCATTCATCACAACTTTGGCCATATCATATCACAAACCACTTGCTGCAAAAAACAAGTTAGACGTCCTCTAATTGATGTTGCAAGTTTTACGTGGCTGAATTTAGGGTTCTAGCAAGAACGACTTCTTACCTACGTTAAAGCCACAACGTGATTTGTCAACTTCTATTTACCCTTCATAAGGACCCTGTTCATCAAATCCGCTCCAACTAAAGTGGGAGAGACAGACACCGGCCAGCCACCTTATGCAACTAGTGCATGTTAGTCGGTGGAACCGGTCTCACGTAAGCGTACGTGTAAGGTTGGTCCGGGCCGCTTCATCCCACAATGCCGCTGAAGCAAGAAAAGACTAGTAGCGGCAAGAAAGTTGACAAATCTACGCCCACAACAAATTGTGTTCTACTCGCGCAAGAAGAACTACGCATAGACCTAGCTCATGATGCCACTGTTGGGGAACGTTGCAGAAAACAAAAAATTTCCTACTCGTTTCACCAAGATCCATCTAGGAGTTCATCTAGCAACGAGTCATCGGATGCATCTACATACCTTTGTAGATCGCGTGCGGAAGCGTTCAAAGAACGGTGATGATGTAGTCGAACACGACGTGATCCAAATCACCGATGACCAAGCGCCGAACGGACGGCACCTCCGCGTTCAACACACGTACGGGACGGGAGACGTCTCCTCCTTCTTGATCCAGCAAGGGGGAAGGAGAGGTTGATGAAGATCCAGCAGCACGACGGCGTGGTGGTGGATGCAGGGCGTCACAGTAGCAGGGCTTCGCCTATACTACGAGAGAGAGACGTAACGGGGAGAGAGGGAGGCGCCAGGGGCTGGGTGTAAGTCCCTCCTCTCCCCCACTATATATAGGGGTGCCAAGGGGGGGGGCGCCGGCCCTAGTAGATGGAATCTACTAGGGGGGCGGCGGCAAGGGTGGGGGGCTTGCCCCCCAAGCAAGGGGGCGCCCCCTTAGGGTTTCCCCCCAAACCCTAGGCGCATGGGCCCTTGGGGGGTGGCGCCCCAGCCCACTTTGGGCTGGGTTCCCTCCCACTTCAGCCCATGGGGCCCCCGGGATAGGTGGCCCCACCCGGTGGACCCCCGGGACCCTTCCGGTGGTCCCGGTACAATACCGGTGACCCCGAAACTTGTCCCGATGGCCGAAACAGCACTTCCTATATATAATTCTTTACCTCTCCGGACCATTCCGGAACTCCTCGTGACGTCCGGGATCTCATCCGGGACTCCGAACAACATTCGGGTTACTGCATATACATATCTTCACAACCCTAGCGTCACCGAACCTTAAGTGTGTAGACCCTACGGGTTCGGGAGACAAGCAGACATGACCGAGACGACTCTCCGGTCAATAACCAACAGCGGGATCTGGATACCCATGTTGGCTCCCACATGCTCCACGATGATCTCATCGGATGAACCACGATGTCGAGGATTCAATCAACCCCGTATGCAATTCCCTTTGTCAATCGATATGTTACTTGCCCGAGATTCGATCGTCGGTATCCCAATACCTCGTTCAATCTCGTTACCGGCAAGTCACTTTACTCGTACCGTAATGCATGATCCCGTGACCAGACACTTGGTCACTTTGAGCTCA
This sequence comes from Triticum urartu, assembly GCF_003073215.2. Classification (NCBI taxonomy): domain Eukaryota; kingdom Viridiplantae; phylum Streptophyta; class Magnoliopsida; order Poales; family Poaceae; genus Triticum; species Triticum urartu. The sequence goes on along the minus strand of NC_053026.1, from coordinate 431,637,505 downwards.
TTATGATGATGCATTACCGAGTGGGCCCAGTGATACCTCTCCGTCATACGGAGTGACAAATCCCAGTCTTGATCCATGTCAACCCAACAGACACTTTCGGAGATACCCGTAGTCTACCTTTATAGTCACCCAGTTATGTTGTGACGTTTGGTATACCCAAAGCACTCCTACGGTATCCGGGAGTTACACGATCTCATGGTCTAAGGAAAAGATACTTGACATTGGAAAAACTCTAGCAAACGAACTATACGATCTTGTGCTATGTTTAGGATTGGGTCTTGTCCATCACATCATTCTCCTAATGATGTGATCTCGTTATCAATGACATCCAATGTCCATAGTCAGGAAACCATGACTATCTGTTGATCAACGAGCTAGTCAACTAGAGGCTTACTAGGGACATGTTGGTGTCTGTTATTCACACATGTATTACGATTTCCGGATAACACAATTATAGCATGAATAAAGACAATTATCATGAATAAGGAAATATAATAATAATGCTTTTATTATTGCCTCTAGGGCATATTTCCAACACTATCCAACACTGCTGTGGCCTCAGACAAGGCGACCCGCGTTCGCCATTCCTCTTCATCCTGGCCATGGAGCCGCTCCAGCGCATCCTGAACATGGCGGTGACCGCGGGTTCGATTTCGCTGCTTCGGGGTAGGATTCCGCGTTTCCGTGCATCGCTCTACGCGGATGACGTCGCGCTCTTCCTCAACCCAGTTAAAGCTGAGCTGGCCACTATGCGTGCCATTCTTACCTCTTTCGGCATGGCTACTGGTCTGCACGTCAACTTCGAGAAGAGTGCGGTCGTCCCCATTCGTTGCGACTCCTTGGACATCACCGACGTTACCAGTCCGCTCGGGGCTGCCATAGCCTCCTTTCCTTGCAAATTCCTCAGCCTGCCGCTTTCCCTTCAGAAACTGCGCAAGATTGCCGCTTCTAGAGAAGATTCGGGCGCGGTTGGCATTCTGGAAGGCCATGTTGCTGTCCATGGCAGGCAGGTTGGTCCTCCTCAACGTCGTGCTATCCGCCTTCACAGTCTACTGGTTGTCCGTGTTCGAGTTACCCGCTTGGGCGCGGGACGAGATCAATAAGCTCCGTCGAGCATGGCTATGGAAAGGCGAGGAATCCTGCCACGGCGGGCACTGCAAGATTTCTTGGAGCAGGATCTGCAGACCAAGGCAGCTGGGAGGTCTGGGCATCACCGACTTGCATCGTTTCGGCGTTGCCTTGCGCCTCCGCTGGTTGTGGCAGGAGCGCGTCTCCCCCACCAGGCCCTGGATCGGTCTCCCGACGCCCTGCAAGATCGCAGACAGAGCCATCTTTGCGGTTGCGACGCGGGTGGTCTTAGGCGGCGGTGATCGCGCCTCTTTCTGGTTCGACGGTTGGCTTGAGGGCGGCGCGCCATTCACCCTGGCCCCGGACCTCTTCGCGGCTTCAAGGCGAAAATTTCGTTCGGTGCGGGAGGCACTGCACGACGGTCGTTGGGTGCTGGACCTGCGGGGGCGGATCACGAGCGAGCTCTTGCCGGCTTTTGTGCATCTTTGGACTGCGATCGCCCGCGTACAGCTGCGGCCAGGGGAGCCCGATGTCTTCTCTTGGAAGCTCACCGATAATGGTTGCTTCTCAGTGGCGTCTGCTTACAGGCTGCAGTTCCTTGGCTCGACAAGATCGCCACTATGGACCACCGTCTGGAGCGCTTGGGCGCCGGCCAAGTGCCGCATGTTTGCTTGGCTGTTTGGCCTAAACAGGCTGCTCACAGCGGACCGACTGCTTGCTCGCCAATGGCCGAACTCCTATTTTTGCCCACTGTGCTGGCGAAACCTGGAAACGGCGGAGCATCTCCTTATCACCTGTGACTGGTCGAGGCAGCTCTGGGCTCGGGTTACTGGCCGTTTCCACCTACCGGGCTTCCTACCCGACTCCTGGTCACCATGGGCGTCGCTCCATGAGTGGCTCTTCAACTTATCGGCAGGAGCGGCGCATGCCAAGCGCGGCAGGTCTATGGCCCTGTTGGTCCTCTGGTGCATCTGGAGGGAGCGGAACGCTCGCATCTTTAGGAATTCGGAGCTCTCTGTGCAGCAGGTCCTTGATCTTCTGACTGACGAAGCTAGGCAATGGGCGCTGGCCGGTGGCCGGCACCTCAACTGGGTGGAGTAACGTTTCGCCTACCCTTTCTCTTTTTTTCTTTCTTCTTTTTCTTTTCTCTTTTGACCGCAGCTTTGTTGCTTGCGGTCATCCCTGTACAGCTGGCTCCTTGCCTCCCTTCCGCTTAATGAAATCGCAGTTCTCCTGCGCTCTTTAAAAAAAACTTTATATAAAAAGCGGGGTGAAATCGAGAACTTCGTCCTTCGGGTGCATCTGCATTTCTTTTTGCGGGGTTTGGGTGCATGTGCTTAACCGTGGATCAAGTGGTCAAAACATGTACTAACTTATAGTATAGTTAAGTCATACCGTGGAAATATCCATTTCTCCGACACTGTTCCTGCATCAAGCGACAGACGTGTAACGACCCATAAAACACCCCCATTTCGCCCCCAGCACAGCACAGCACGGCAGACGCCCTCCCCTCCAATGAAGCGTACGCACCGCCCATGCACTGCGAGCCTCGTCACGTCCCTGGAACTGTAGTCCGGAAACATACGCGCCACATTTATTAGGAGCCTCTCTCACGTAGCCATCCATGGAGGATCATGGACCATCCTCCTCGGCCAAGCTAGGCTACCTAGCTAGCTAGCACGCTCCACGTACGGCAGATCTAGATGCTACGCCGGGCCTTGACGCACATTCCGCGTCCATCCGTCCATCCGTCCGTCCCATGCACACGCGCAGTTTTCACTCGCGCATTCGGCATACGAGGGAATTGCACAAACCACCACTTATTGAAGCTGGTGTTGCGCAAAACGCTTACTATACGGGTTTGTTGCAGAAAACACCACATATTGGTGTAATACATTGCAGATAGGTCTAATCTAGTATTTGAAGGCATCGACGTAATTACAAACAAATGGGTCTCGCTTGTAAGTGCACACGTGGCAATAAGAACCGGTCACATCAGCCAACATATTAGACTGTCATTATCTTCAAAACATGTGGTCCAGTTGAGCCGAAACTTTCCCAGATTAGTATTTATTACATGTAGTATTTACTGGAATTATTTCACATTTTTTTTGAAAATGTCAAATTTTGAACAAAAAATATGAATGGGGTAAAACTTTCCAGAATGGTACTGTACACATGTGTAATTTACTAGAATTTTTTCACACTTTTCTAAAATTGTTAAATTTTGAACCCAAATTTAAATAAAGCAAGTTCGGCATAAGATCACCAACACAAAAACATGGTAGATATTGTCCCCATTAGATTTTCATCAGGTTTGAACATCCAAGTACTTGAAAAGTCGCAACATGGCCATTGCAAACTACTATACGCTATTCATTCTTGACGAGGTTGATACCCTAGACCTGGAGTGAAGTAGGAAAACAATCTGTGGCTTCATATCGGCGCAGAACCTAAGTACTAACAACATAAACGCCCAAAAAAATAGGATCCTAAACAAAAATACGTCGATCGACGGCAAAATTTCTGCCCAAAAATGTAGGGCTTCATGAGGGAGAAGAAGACATGGGCTTTCAGCCCATATATTTTTTTAGTCGGCTTCCAGCCCACTTATTAAACTGTTTTTTTTTAACTCTGGTCTTTTCACTTCTTGGTCTAATATATGTTGGCTGATGTGGCCGGTTTTTATTGCCACGCGTGCACTTACAAGCGGGACTCATTTGTTTGTAATTACGTCAATGCATCCAAATACTAAATTAGACCTATCTGCAATGTATTACACCAATATGTGGTGTTTTCCGCAACAAACCTGTATAGTAGGTGTTTTGCGCAACACCAGCCCCAATAAGTGGTGGTTTCTGCAATTCCCTCTCGGCATACATACACCATCGCGCGATTCCGATCCTCCTCACTCCTCCCGGCCGCGGCCAGCCTCGCTCCCTCCCTCGCTCCCCATCCCGCTATATAACTCCCAGCCCCACGCACCACTCATCACTCACCTCGCAACGGACCAGCGCCAAGTACATCCATTGGCCACCCACCCACCCACACACGACCTCCACCCCCACTCCACTCCACGAGTAGCTAGCTAGCCAGCAAGAGAGTCCCGGGGGCGACCAGCTGCCACTGCTCCTCCCCTAGAGGCACTCAGGCGAGCTAGGCTGCCTGCGGCGGCCTGCCGGTACGCGGGGAGAAGGCCAAGAGGCTCGTGAGGACAATGCATGGCATGTGTTAACATGTACAACCCGGAGCACCACCAGTCGTCCTTCATGGCGCCGCGGATGTCCTTCTCCAGCGACTTCGCGCTGGAGCCGCCGCCCGCGTCGGCGCTGTCGGCGCGCGGGCCCGGGGACGCCGACTTCGAGTTCTCCGTCGGCAGCCGCCCCATGATGGCCGCCGACGAGCTCTTCTCCAAGGGCCGCCTCCTGCCGCTCCGGGAGGCCCCGCACGGCCAGCCCGGCCGGCCCACCACGCTGCGCGAGGAGCTGCGCGCCGACGACCGCCACGGCCGCGCGCCCCGCGCGCCCAACATCCGGTGGAAGGAGCTGCTCGGCTTCAAGAAGGCGAACAAGAAGGCCGCCGCCGCAGCAGCCGCCGACGCTGCTGGCGCCGGCACGTCGTCGGCCGAGGCCCACACGGTAATTACCACTAATTAATCTTATAGCTTATCTTAAGCACCCAGCTCGTAGTGGTAGTAGTAGCACACTGCATCGTACGCTGTGCAATAGTGGTATGCATTGTCCCATCTGCCCGTCGCATTTGACATTTTCCGAATCTTCAGAACCACCTGCGAGCTCGCTCTCTCTCGCGCGCGCAGAGGAGCACGTAGTACCGTCCAGAGTACATTTCCTCTGCATCCAGGGCCGGATTTTCTCAAAGTCTGGAGCCGGATATATGCATCGCATATTCTAGGCATGTGTACTTGGCAACAGAGCGAACGTGTGCGCCACACCAGCCATGCCCCATGCATTCATCTTGCACAGAGTTCTAGCGGCACATTCATATCACCTGTGCTCCCTTCCGGTTTCAGTGACAGCAAACGCGTGCAACATTTTTCAGGATCCCGGAGGCCAAGGCGGCACGAGACAGTGAAGCAGCGAGCTCGCGCTCATTCAGCAAGCGAAATGGGGACATGATTAGGCGAGTAGTCTGTGAGATTGGGTGGTGATTTGAGCTTCCAGCTTTGATGTCCATCATCTGCCCGTTGAGGATCGATCGGCAGGCAGCCCAACATCCACCAGCGCTTCATTGGAGAAGCAGGCAAACACAAGCTGTAGCTCTGGAGGCCATGCATGCGCTCATGTGCACTTCCTTTTTCTTAAATTTTGGTGTGGTAAAAGGGGATTTTTGCTCTTTAGCTAGCTCTTGGGTCTGGTCTGGTCGTCGGCGGGTGGGTGTCAAGGATGGTTTCGCATGTCGTAGCAGTAGCGGTCAAAGTAACTCCTCTCTAGTCTCTAGCCTAGCTGTGGCTCTGAATGTTTTGTATCGGAAGGGGCCAGTTAAATGCACTGGTACTAGTATTTTTTTTTCCCTCTCACATGGTGATGGATGGTGTGGTGGTCCTTGGTGTGGTAGTAGTAGTAGTACGTGCTGGTTGTGCGCTAGCTGTTCCCATGCTTGTCTGCTACCGCCACGCCTCCTCCTGCCCCGGCCCTCGCTTTGAATCCCTCCCTCGCCCGTCTACGAAAATCTCTGCGTGCAGACGTGGGTTCAATGAAGCCTTTGCTTTCGATCGACACTCTGCCGTCACATGCATGCATGCTGCTGCATGTCCGTTTTTGAACGCGAGGTAAATGCATGCATGCACGGAACCAGCCGGTCAAAGCTGAGCTGGCCCGTTACAGAGGAAGATTCAAAATAGAGTTTCAAAATACTCCAACGTAGTATAAGTAAAGTGGAGTGGTACTGAGACCGGGCCGCTCTCCTCCAAAGCTGGCGGATTTGTTAACAACCCGTCCTCTAGCGGGGGCTGGGCTGGGCTGGGCAGTGGAGAGAAGGGAGGGAGGGGGCCTAGCACATCTCCCGCACTGTCGTGTAATGCTCGGCGCCCCATCATCCCACCTGGTGGCGATCACCAGCACAGCGTTAAATTTAATGAGGCGACTTAGCTATCAAGCGCTGCCGCTGCGGCGACGGGGCGGGGCGGACAAAAACAAATGCCTGGCCTGGCCCTGCGTCGCTGCCCGGCACAGTAGTAGCTTGGGGGGAAATGGAAATGGAGATTCATGGCGGGGGCAGGGCGGGCGGCAGCGGGAGCCGAGAGCGGTCGAGGGGGGGCCGGCGCCGGCAGCGAATGCAGCAGGCGGGCATGCATGGATCGACCGCTCTGGATGAATTCTGGTTCTGATTTGAAGCCAGCCAACTGGCCCAAGAGATGGCGGGGCATGCCCTGATCTGATTCTGGGCCGGTGCGTGCGACTGCGTGGTTAGTACAGGCGCATGCAGTGGTGCAGTGCAGGGCAGGGCAGTGCAGGCGTGCAGCTGCGTCGCGTGCCCCGGCTTAATGGCCAGGTGCTACCTCTGCGCCTCCGCGCTCCTGCGCTGCGTGTGTACTGGCTAGGGCTAGGGGGGGTCATCTTGGTCAGATCCTGTTGGATTGGAGCTTGCTTGGGATGTTACGGGAGACGAGTGGACTCAAATCAGTCAATGTTTGTTCCAGTAAAGTACTACTGCATTGCATGCGATCAATAACTAGTAGTATAGCAAATAAAAGTCTCCTTCCTCCTCCCGTCGGCGCTGCCGCGGATCTGCCCCACCTCCAATGGCCTTTGACCTATGGAGGTGCTGAGGATTTCGGCCCCCCGCCGGCGGGAGGGACTCCGTTCTCGTTTTTGCTAGATTGAACGTCTTGGTTGGGGCTGTGTGACGGCGGCGATGTCCTGCGGTAACAGTAATGTCTTCCATGTCCTATCCCCGTTCCGATGGTGTGAATAGCGTTGTCGGAGGATGTGTGGAGGTGTGTCTTCGTCGGATCTCATGAGATTCGGCCGGTGCTGGTCTTCGGCGGATCTATTTGGATCCAGTTTTTGTTCGTCTTCGTTTGCATCGTTCCCAGTTTGATCTTTTTGATCCACCAACTCTCTTCATCGACGATGGTTGCTGCTCTAGTGTGCTGGTCCTTTAGGGCCTTAACACGACGACTTCCGGACCGTCTACTACAATAAGGTTTCCCCGGCTCTGGTGATGGAGGGAAGATGACGGCAACACGCCTTCGGCTCGCTTCAGTACTTGTAGTCATTGCTAGGTGGTCCATAGACCTGGTTGTAATTTCTATTACCTCTTGTGTTCTCTGTACTGCCATAATTGATAAATAGATTGAAAATTTCTCTCGTAAAAAAAAGCCTAGTATAGCAGTTCGAAAAGTTCATCGCAATTTTATTAAAAACAAGTATATCTATATCTGTACCTACTTACTAGTAAAGTATGGAGAGCTTCTACTTGTCAGTCGTCATACATTTTATAAAAAGTCTTGTGATGTTTTTCTTAACTAACCCGCTGTCCAATATTAAAGTCTCTATCCTTTCTCTCTATCTGATGGGCTTCGGCCCAACTCTTGTAGCCGCTGTCGCGCGTAGTCCAGTATTCCATGTTCAACTACGGTAGGCGCAGTTCGCTCTGGCTTTAGCCCGTTTAGGTCCCCAATCTTTATTATTTATAGATAATATGTTAAAATGATCCTGGTATAGCTTTCCAACCGATTAAAATAATTTTTATATGTAATTTAATCAGAAAAATGCATAGTTTTCAACCATGCTATTAGTTCTTTTTGTTAACCAATATATAACTTTGTTTAGGGCATAACACTTATTAACCTAATTACTCACTTTGGAGTATTTTAGGAAACACTATATAGATTAAATGTTTTCTACTTCATTTAAATTGGCCAAATATGTTAATAAGTACTCCGTTCATCCGAAATTTTTTGTCTCAAATTTGTTTCTCAAATGGATGTATCTAGCATTAACTTGGTGCTAGATATATTCATTTGAGGAGCAAGCTTTTCCGGACGAAGGGAGTATGTTAGGAGGGTTTGCATTGCACTTTTTTTCTATAGACTAAGGAGTAGTGTGTGTGTGTTATCCCATTTAAATTGGCTACATATGTTAAATAAACAAAAATGTTAACACCCACACGTGTAGGTGTTGACCATCTCGACCACACGCATCCATCACCGTCCAGTACTATATGCATGAATCCTGACACAATTTGGCTGATTTTCTGTGTCACGTAGGACAAGGCGTGTGTGTGCTGTGTGACATAGTTCGTCCACACATCCATTTTACCACACAGAGGGGCCGGTGTGTGGGCGTTTAGCAGTTCACCCACACACCAGTTTTCAGTCATGCACAAGGGCTGGTGTGTGGCATTTGCCATCTCGCCCACACGCCCGTCTCCTCTCCCACGCGTAAGCTGCTAGTTGCCATGTGTTTTTGCAGCGCACATGGCAACTGCCTCTAGTGTGCTTTATAAGCAGGTGGCAACTCTTTTTTTTATCCGAGTTGCCATATGTTTTTGCAGGGTACACGGCAACTGCCTAGTGTGCACATAAGCAGATGGCAACTATCTTTTACCGAGTTGCCATGTGTTTTTGCATGGTACATGGCAATTGCCCCAACGTGCACGTACATGGCAACTGCCCTAACGTGCACGTAAGCAGATGTCAACTCTTCCTTTTTACATGGCAACTGCCCTAGCATGCTTGTGAGCACATGGCAACTCTCTCAACTGCCTAGTGTTAGTATGTAGCAACTCCTAAAGTTATGAAATCATGGCAACTACATTAGATCAGACCATACATGGCAACTGCAGTTGAGCAACCATGGCAACTGCAGTTGTCCGACATGGCAACCGTAGTTCAGCGACATGGCAACTGCAGATAAACGAACATGGACGAGGGTCTGGACCATGACAACTACGGGCGCGCGGTGGGCGTCATGCGTCGCGTGCCGGACCAGAAGGGTACGAGGCCTGACATACGGGCGTGTGGGCGTTATCAACTTCGCTCACACGCACGCGTGTGAGAGGGTTCAGGAGGGAAAAAAAGATGTGTATGGGCATTAGTTGTTTTGCCCACACGTAGGTGTGTGGGCTGGTTGCTGTCCATCCCACACGAGGCGTGTGGCACAACTATCCGATACACCACATGTATGGCAGTTATCGGGACCCTAAATAAAATATGTTAGGTGAGCCTGCATTGCACTTTTTATTCCACTGACTACGGAATCCTTCCTTCCCAAAGGCCCCAACCAGCTGACTTAGCATGTGTTTGTGTTAAAAAAAATAGGTTCATTATTTAAATAAAAAGTCTCACATTGATTATTTGCACGAGAATACATCAATTTATATACATTTTTAAATTACGTGAAAATTGGGAAGCCACTTCAGTAACCAATGAACAGAGGGAGCAAAGGAATTAAATGGATTTAGGTTAGCATGGCCGATTGGCTCTAAATAAATAAATTTTTTGGATTTGTATAGAAGGTTCTTTCAATATAAATTAAGCGGGATTGTAAGTAACACCAGATTTCGTGATTTTTGCTATGAGCGAGAGACCCTATATCAATGAATTAATCCTTCCGGAGTCCCCCAATTTTGCGTTAATAATCCATTTTAAGACTTTCGTGAGATAACCCGAACAAAGGGAGGGGGTAGATTTCAACCTCGGCGTGCATATCCCTGCTGTCATCAGGTGGCACCGCCAGATGTTGTCATGTCGCATTAATATACGTTCTGGTGGGCATGTTAATTACTTCTCCGTTGCAACCCACGGGCATTTGTGCTAGTATAGTACAAAAGTTCAACGCAATTTATGATTTTTTTTTTAGAAAATTGCAATTTATCATGGTATGCACCTTTCTGGCTTTAGAGCTACCTGTTCAGGCTCCTCTTCTCCGAATTGTTTTGTTTGGGCCCAAACTTGGCCCAAAGAACTTTGCTTCGTTCTGACGTTAATGACCTTCGCCAACGCGAGCCACTACGTCACTAGCAAGTTTGTGTTTTGTTACAAGGACACGTCCTACTTTAAGGAAATGAGGCGGATTTTCTATTCATTTTCCCTTTTTTCTACTGGTTTTTCTTTGCTTCTTTCTCTGTTTTATTGGTTTATTTCCTTTTTTCTATGTTTCTTTCTTACTTTTTATTGCTTTTCCCTTTTTTATTTTTCTCTTCAGTTTTCTTTGTTTCTTTCTTGGTTTTCACTAGCTTTCTTATTTTCTTTATCTTTTTTTAATCTTTCTCTGGTTATGTTTGCTTCTTTTCTTGTTATTCTTGGATTTCTTTTGTTTTCCTCTCTGGGTTTCTTTGTTATTCTATACATATCTTTGGTATATACCTAATAAATTTTTCTTATACACAGCTAACATTTTTCTAATATAAGATTAACTTTTATTCAATACATGTTCAACATTTTTTATACAAATTTATGCAATTTTAAAATGGTTGACTAACATTTTCCAAATAGTAATTTACCATCTTTTTGAATACATGGTCAATATTTTCATACACATATTTAACATTCCTTTTCAAATACTTGATTAACATTTTTTAGATACAAGTTTAACATTTTTTGATTACATGATCAGCACTTTTTCTATACACATTTAACATTTTTCAATGACAAGTTTACTTTATTTTAATACAAGGTCAACATTTTTCTCTATACACATTTAATAATTTTCAAATACAAGTTTAACATTTCTTAACACATCGTGAACATTTTCTCTATACACATTGTTTTTTAAATACAAGTTTAACATTTTTTTAATACATGGTCAACATATTTTTATACACTTTTCAACATTTTTCAGATGTTTGATTAACATTTTTTAATGATTGGTCAACATTTTTTCTATACAATATTAGCATTTTGTTAGTGCATGGTCAACATTTTTTCTATACACATTCTCAACATTTTTGGAATACAAGATTAACATTTATCTACGCACATGTAACATTTTATAAATGCTTGATTAAGATTTTTAAAATGAACTAGCAATGTGCCCGTGCGTTGCAACGGATCCAAAGTAGAATAATACATGTTCACAAACTTGAAAGAAAAACACTCTAGTAAGGAATGAGGTGAGGGAGGGATGTGGTTGGTTTCAAGATAGTAAGGGATTTTCTGCAAATTGGAGCAGAGAAGTGGGGCCTTGTTGCAAAAATGCCACAACTTACCTCACAATCGTTAGATGCAGATCTGATGGTTAGAAATGACGGAAGGCAGACACACCATCATCACCAATTGAGTCTTTTATAAGAGTAGAGAAAATTACCATTTTTTAATATATAGTCTACATTTTTTTGTATACACATTTAATATTTCATAAATGCTTGACTAAAAGTTTTCAAATACTTGTTCAACATTTTTATTGAAATGCTTGATTAAAAAAATTATATACATATCAAAACATTTCATATTGTTTTAATACATGACCAACATTTTTTCTATACACATTCAACATTTTTTTCAATGTTTGATTAATATTTTTCATATACTTGTTCAACATTTTTTAAATACTTATTCAACGCTTTTTGCAAATATTTTTGTAGAGTGTTTTTGGTATAATATATATATATAGTTTAAAAGTATAAACAAAAATACAAAAATGAAGCAAAAATATAAAAAACTAAAATGTAAATATAAAAATTATAAAAGAAGGTTGTGGCCTCTCGCGCTCATGGGTCGGCCCAGGGCGGTTCCTCCCCTCTCGCTGTAGGCAAGAGATAGGGCCAAAGTCATTTTTTCCAGAAGTTGGACAAATCACACTTCAGAAAAACTAATTTGAGCAGCCGGGGAAGATTTACGCCTAAAACAAAAGCAGCTGACCAAGACATACCATGACACGCTTTGTCTAATGTTTTTTTTTGGGACAGCACTAGGCGCCGGCGTGCCGGCCCAATAGTTAGGTCGGTCGCAGCCCAAGCGTCCGATACTTTGTCTACGAACCGTCAAATCGAGCCCTCCCTGCATCGTCTACCTCTCCCGTCTTCTTTTCCCTCGATAACTCACGCGGGTGAGCGGAGCCATGGCAAGTGCCGCGGGCCGTCCCGCTCCCAGCCGTCCTCTACCTCGCCGTCGTTGTGCGCTTGCAACCTCGCCGTCGCTGTTCGCACCCCTCGCCATCAGCGCCTCATCTTGCATCTTCTGGCCGTGTATGCGTCGCTGCTCTGGCAGCGCCGTTCCCGGCAGCGGCCGGCAACGGTTGTAGCGTGCAACTCCATGGTTGCATCATCCGGTTGTGCTGCCCCACCGCCCTCGCTATGAGCGCTCGACGCACAGGTGGCATCGTCCGTTGATCCCCGCCGTCGTCTCATGGAATTAAGCCCATTAGAATCATTGCAGCAAAACGAAAAGCCGGATGTAGCTTTGCTGGTGCCGGTTGCAGCTCACCGTGGCGGCGCATGTCGTCGTCTCAGCACCGCTTCCTTGATTGAAGCAAAAAAGACACTGGTTTCAGCTTTCGTAGGCAACGGTTCCAACATCTTCATTGCCTGGTTGCAGGTCCACTAGTAGCCAGTTCCAGCAAAAAAAAGTCTGCCGGTCGTGGCACCATGCAACTATTCTTATGATAGATGTAGCAAATTTCTTCCCCGGTAGTAGCAAAATCCGACGATGGTTGCAGCAAAAAGGTCGCCGCTATGGCACGAGTGCAGCTCCGGTGGTTGTCGTTTTCAGCGTTTTTTCCTACTGGTTCCAGCAGTTCCAGCCAACGGTTGCAGCTTCCGGCGACACTGGTTCAAGCTTCCCCCGGCAATGTTTGCAGCTCCCAGCCAAAACTAGTTCCAGCATCTCCCCCGTCGGTTCTAGCAAACCCCCTGACTGGATGTAGATTTTCGATTCCATGGTTGTAGCATGGGGCACCGCCGTTTGCTGCTCTCTCGGTGTCGCGGTTGCAACTCCCCGGGCTGCCATGGTTGTAGCACGGGGGCCCCTTGGTTCCCAGCAAAATCATTGTCGCCGTCGTCCAGCGGCACATATGCGCCAGTAATGGATGTAGCATTTTTTCTCGTTGGTCGTAGCAAAAGCCGACGACCGTTGCAGCAAAATAACCTCCGTCGTCGCGGGGACGTAGCTCCGTCAACGAAACATACAGCCGGATGCAGCTTTCCATGGTAGCAAAAAAATGTGTCGTTGAATGGATGTAGCAAAAAAATCATCGGTCGTAGCAAAAAATGACAACGGTTGCAGCAAATCATCGTCGCCGCCAACACGAGGTCACAGCTCAGCCGTGATGGATGTAGCAAAAACCCTCGCCGACAGTAGCAAAATCTATCTATGGTTGAAGCTTTTTTAGTTGGGCAGTGCCGATTGAAACTTTTCTATCTATGGTTGAAGCTTTTTTATATCACAAATGCAACACTGTATACACGCGGTTTCGGCCATGGCAGCAGGTAGCTGTGGCATCTCTACTCTCCTAGCAGCAGGCAGTCGTTGCAGTTTGGTGACGACGGCAGTTTGAGCACCGTTGGTCATCTTTACGCTGGCCCTGATCCATGCCGTTTGAAGCACCAGTGCAAGCATCTGGTAGCAAAAACATCAAAGCTTCGTCGTTCGTGGCGAGGAAGAAAGAAGGCTGCAAGGGGAAGAAAGGAGAGGATGTGGGGAAGAAGATAAGGTTGTTTGAAAAAAAAAGATGTGTGGGCCTGCCTATGTCCAATGCGGGGGATTGCTAGACCCACAATCGAAAGGGATCGCACGACCCGCACGGGTCCGGCCGAAAGCTTCGGCCGGTCTGCCGGCTGGAAACATTTCCCTTTTTTTGCAGAATGTCTAATGGATTATTTGATAACAATTGTCCACTAGTCCCTCAATTCCAAACAAATTGAATTATAGCTTTGAACTAAGTCATACTTCTCTATATTTGGCTAAGTCTAGAGGGAAAATGTGCTAATATCTATAATATAAAATATATATAGCACAGAAAATTATTTTGAAATGAATCTTATGAAACTAGTTTAATGCTTTAGATGTTGATAATTTTTCTCTATATTTTGGTCAAACTTGAAGAAGCCTGACTTAGGACAAAGCTATAACTTCCACTCCATGTGTGAATTTTTTCTTCTTGGATAAATGGCGCTTTTATTAGCTCATAAGATGGCATTAAGAGGATACAAATCATGATGAGTAATACCCTGCCTCTGCATAGTTAGAATGCACACAACCAAACAGAAATAGTCTGAAACAAGATAAAAGTTGACATATTGGCACGAGTAGAGTCAAATAGGACCATCACTATGCCTATGTCGAATGAAGTGATGGGCAGATACGGAGGTTAATGCTGTCACCCATGTTGGGAAAAACCTCCATGGGCATTCTGCTCCAATTGCGTACACTCCGCCTTGAGCAGCGGTTGGAACTCCGTACAGTGAAGTATAGGCCATGTACGAATGCGTACAGCGAAAAATAATCTGCAAAGGAGAAGAGTTTTTGTCATTAAAACCAGATCATTTCTACATAGCCAAAGCGACCATAATAAGGCATATGCTTCCACCCTTATTAGCGTTTTGAACATATAAGGAATACCGTCCAACCAATAATCAAAAATATTGGCAACACATGTGGGCGGATGCAGATTAGACGCTATTTGGATGATTGACCACGTAAAACGTGCAAACTTGCACTGAAAAAAGTGGTGTCTAATTGTCTTGTTATGAGTACAAAAACTACACTTCTTACTTTCCCGCCAGTTGCCACGAGCGAGGTTATCTTTGGTGAGCACCACTCCCCTCTGAAGATATCACATGAAGATCGTAACTTTTAGTGGAATCTTTGACTTCTAACTCCGAAGGACCCAGATGTAGTGAGGTTCCAATTGAACACATCTCGTCCTTTACTTAGGTTAATCGTATCCAATTAGGACAAAAGATTTTGTCATGACACAAAACAGGGGTCATTAAAATCCCGCCTAAAAGAAATATCCAGTGGAAAAGAACTGAGCACATGCGCAAGAGTTTCGTTCTTATAGTGAACTATGCGATACAAAGTTGTATATTGTTCTTAGAGACTGGCATTGCCTAGCCAGTTGTCCTCCCAAAAATGATCCGAGACATGCCTTTAATCGCGAAGGATCAAAAGCAAAAAATATGTTCCCGCCATTAGACTTTCCCAAAAATGTGAATCACCAGGTTTCCCGTAGGCCCGAGATACAACTTTTTGGCATAAATACTTGTTGCACAGCAGGATTTGCCAAACGCCATCCTCAGTGAGAAATCTGAACAACCATTTACTAACTAAGACATCATTCTTGACCTGCAGGTCATGAATGCCAAGACCACCTTGGTCTTTAGGCCTGCAAACCACGCTTCATTTTGCCACTCTGTATTTATTAGTTTCATTGTCTCCTTGCCAAAATAATCTGAATGTAAAATAATCTAGCATTTGCAAGATCCCTCTTGAGAGTTGGTAAAAAGAAAGCATATACATAACCATATTTGTGAGAACCGAGTTGATCAAGACTAGTTGTCCTCCAACAAAGAGCAACTTTCCTTTCCAACCGCTGAAGCATTTCTCTCAATGCTCCTCTATATGTTTCCACTCCGCAATGGTGAGATGCCGATAATGAATCAAAATTCCCAAATATTTAATCAGGAATTGGCCTTGCGCAGAACCAAATAGGTAGCATAATCAGCTGCCGCCTCACTGACTTCTCCAAAGCAGGATAATTCACTTTTACGGAAGTTAATTTTAAGGTCGATATTTCCTCAAACGCCAAAAGCAAGAGTTCCAGATTTCGGGCCTTGTCTAGGTCATGTTCCATAAAAAGAATCATATCATCAGCATATTGCAAAATGGAGAAGCCATCATCCACGAGGTGTGGCACTACTCCTGCAATCTGACCATCCTGCTTAGCACCCTCAATCAGAACATTTAACATATCAGCAACGATGTTAATTAACATTAGGGACATGGGGTCACCCTAACATAAACATTTTTTCGTTTGAATGTAATGGCCTACGTCATCATTTACTTTGACATCCACACTACCTCCAGTAACAAATTTTGGATCCACTCACTTCATTTATCGAAGAATCCTTTCATTCTTAGGGTCTGTTGAAGGAAGCATCATTTGACCTTATCATAGGCCTTTTCAAAATCAATCTTGAAAACTACTCCACTCATGCTTTTCTGGTGCATCTCGTGAACGGTCTCATGTAGGATCACTACTCCATCGAGTATATTCTTCCTTGCATGAAAGCAGTTTGAGATGGTCAGACGGCATCGTCTGCAACCATGTTGAGCTGATTAGTGCCCACTTTGGTGAAAATCTTGAAGTTGACATTAAGGATACATGTGGGTCTAAATTGTTGAATCCGCCCAGCCTCCTTAATTCTCGGCAACTACACGATCTCGCAAAAATTAAGACTAAACATTTCAAGTTGGCCGACATGAAGACAATTGAACAACTCCACGAGGTCAGTCTTGACAACTTCCCAGAAATTCTGATAGAATTTTGCGTGGGAAGCCATCAGTGCATGGAGCTTTGTTAAATTCCATTTGGAACACTGCAACATTCACCTCCTCCTCTGAGAATAGTGTCATGATGATATTTTTCTCTTCTACCAAGACTTGTGGAACATCATCTGTTCGGGTCTCATTGAGGGTAAAATTCCCTTCATCTGGCGCCCCGAATAGAGACTTGTAGTAATTAATGCTATAACTTTTGAGCTTCGCCCGACCTTCAATCCGCCCCTCATCTTGTTGGAGAGAGAAGATACACTTATTTCTATGTCGCTCATTGGCAACCAATTGAAAGTATCGTGTATTACCCTCTCCCTTCAAAATGGAGTCGGCTTTGGATCATTGATAATATTTGATTTCCTCTTCCCACAAAAGGCATGTAATCTTCTCATTGGATTGATTTTTTAGTTCAATCTCTTATTGCGACAAGATGAGAGTCTCAACGATTTAGTCGAGGTCATTCAATGATGGCGAAGAGACATTGTTTTTATTTTTTGTACAAACCATTGGTGTTTCTCCCATCCAGAGATATACTGCCTTGTGGCCTTTATTTTAAAGTTCCATCTCTAAATAGGCGTACGACCAATGGCAAGCCTCTCCCATACATTCTTGATCATGTCTCCAAAGCCATTCCGATGCACCCATCCCAATTCAAACTTGAAAGGGAAGCACATAGATGTACTCATAGAGTTAGTATCAAGAATGATGGGTGCATGATCTGATAATGCCTCAATGCGCTCTAGGGCCTGCACAGTTACCACATGATATTAATTTTAACTCACATTCAGTATCCATGAGTACCCTATCGAGTTTCTCGTATGTTGGAATAGATCGGTTATTGGCCCAAGTAAATTTCCGCCTCTACGTACTGGCTTCCCGAAGATTCAAACTATCAATCACAACAATGAACAGAAAAGGCCGGTGACTATCAAGGCGTTCATTATTTTTCTCTTCCTTCTATCTAAGGATATTAAAGTCCCCTCCAATATGAATTGGATGTGGGTTATCCTTGTCCAGGTTCACCAATTCCCGAAGGAAAGAGGACTTATGCTCATCTTGGGTAGCCCTAGAGCGCTACTAGGCTCCTTGTGAAATTATCATCCATGTTTCGTAGGTGAACCTTGATGTGAAATTCACCAGTCGAAAAGGCCAACAAACCCATGGTTGTGGTATGTATCCCAAGAAGGATTCCTCCTGAACTTCCACGTGTTGGTAGGGTATGTCATGTGTATTCGGAACAACCTTATTGGTGATCGAGGACATTCACATGAAACTCACTACCAGCCTCGGAAATTGCCACAGAAACCAGCCCAGATTCTCTTACACAATTATCGACGTGTTTATGTTTAGCCATGTAACATCCCAATTTTCAATTTGGATATTATACATAGGTCATTATATGCATATCATATTTTTTTTGCATTTTCGTTGTGATCCTAAAAATCTTAAGAAACTCAAGGACCCAAGGAGAGAGTTGGGGATTTCATAAGTTTTCATATTTGAATTTTTCTCAAATTTGAAAAGAGGATCAATTTGGTTTTAATTTTTTTCTCTCCAAATATTTCCAATATTAAAAATAAAAGAGAGAGGATAAATATGACTTCTTCAAAAATAGAGGAATATTGGAGGAAATTTTTTAAATCAAATAAATATTTTATTTGGGATTTTATTGCTATTTTATTTGAATTAGAAAAATATGCATTTTAGGTCAGAAAAATGTTCACTTTGGTATAAATATTTTATTTAGACGGTGAAAATTTTTATTGCCATTTTTAGATTTTCTTTATATTTTATTAGGATTTTTGTTTCGGCAGAATTTTTTTTTAAAAAAAAAGTTTCCTGCACGACTGGGCCTAAGGCCCAGCCGCGCCGCCTTCCCCGCCGACTCGGGACAGGAGTCCCGAGGTTCGCCGCCACCAGCCGTGTCCGGCTCGGACCCGCCTCCCGAGGCCGGTGCCCCCTCGCCCAAGCCACCCCGCCGCCGCCTTGCCCCCCCTCTTTATAAGGAGCCGCCTCGGCTCCCTTTTCCCCCAAGCTGCCAGCCGCCGCCGCCCAAGTAGCAGCCACAGCGCCCCGCCACCGCCCACGACACTGCCCCGCCCCGCCGTTGCGTCGCCGGATCTCGCCGCCGTTGATCTTTTTCGACGAACCGGTAAAAACCGTCGCCGTTGCCCAGTTTTTTTTTTCGTTTTTCGTGTTGGATCGGTGCTACCTCTTGAGCACTGTGTTGGATTTCCTTGAAGAGGAAAGGATGATGCAGCAAAGTAGCGTAGGTATTTCCCTCAGTTTTTGAGAACCAAGGTATCAATCCAGTAGGAGGCTACGCGCGAGTCCCTCATACCTGCACAAAACAAATAACTCCTCGCAACCAACGCGATAAGGGGTTGTCAATCCCTTCATGCTCACTTACAAGAGTGAGATCTGATAGATATGATAGGATAATATTTTTGGTATTTTTGTGATAAAGATGCAAAGTAAAATAAAAGAAGTAAAAAGCAAAGGAAATAACTAAGTATTGGAAGATTAATATGATGATGAAGATAGACCCGGGGGCCATAGGTTTCACTAGTGGCTTCTCTCAAGAGCATAAATATTTTACGGTGGGTGAACGAATTATTGTTGAGCAATTGACAGGATTGAGCATAGTTATGAGAATATCTAGGTATGATCATGTATATAGTCATCACGTCCGAGACAAGTAGACCAACTCCTGCCTGCATCTACTACTATTACTCCGCTCATCGACCGCTATCTAGCATGCATCTAGAGTATTAAGTTCATGAAAACAGAGTAACGCCTTAAGCAAGATGACATGATGTAGAGGGATAAATTCA
Organism: Triticum urartu; assembly: GCF_003073215.2. Classification (NCBI taxonomy): domain Eukaryota; kingdom Viridiplantae; phylum Streptophyta; class Magnoliopsida; order Poales; family Poaceae; genus Triticum; species Triticum urartu. The sequence continues at coordinate 431,618,146 of NC_053026.1, read as the reverse complement.
TGCAATATGATAAAAAAAACCCATCTTGTTATCCTCGATGGCAACAATACAATACGTTCCTTGCTGCCCCTACTGTCACTGGGAAAGGACACCGCAAGATTGAACCCAAAGCTAAGCACTTCTCCCGTTGCAAGAAAGATCAATCTAGTAGGCCAAACCAAACTGATAATTCGAAGAGACTTGCAAAGATAACCAATCATACATAAAAGAATTCAGAGAAGATTCAAATATTGTTCACAGATAGTCTTGATCATAAACCCACAATTCATCGGTCTTAACAAACACACCGCAAAAAGAAGATTACATCGAATAGATCTTCACAAGAGAGGGGGAGAACATTGTACTGAGATCCAAAAAGAGAGAAAAAGCCATCTAGCTAATAACTATGGACCCGAAGGTCTGAGGTAAACTACTCACACTTCATCGGAGGGGCTATGATGTTGATGTAGAAGCCCTCTGGGATGGATGCCCCCTCCGGCGGAGCTCCGGAACAGGCCCCAAGATGGGATCTCGTGGATACAGAAAGTTACGGCGGTGGATTTAGGTTTTGGCTCCGTATTTGATCGTTTGGGGTGCGCAGGTATATATAGGAGGAAGGAGTACGTCGGTGGAGCAACAGGGGGCCCACGAGGATGGAGGGCGCGCATGGGGGGGGGGGGGGGGGGGGGCCCCCCTACCCGGGGGTTCCTCCTTTATTTCTTGACGTAGGGTCCAAATCTCCTGGATCATGTTCGGTGAGAAAATCACATTCCCGAAGGTTTCATTCCGGTTGGACTCCGTTTGATATTCCTTTTCTGCGAAACTCTGAAATAGGCAAAAAATAGCAATTCTGGGCTGGGCCTCCGGTTAATAGATTAGTCCCAAAAATAATGTAAAAGCAGATAATAAAGCCCAATAATGTCCAAAACAGTAGATAATATAGCATGGAGCAATCAAAAATTATAGATACGTTGGAGACGTATCAATCGGTTAGATTGGATTTTTTTCGGTTCCGCTATTTAGCGAACGCTCGCCCGAACGAATCTGTTCGTGAACGCATTCGTTCGTTCGTCTCTGTTAACGAACGTTCGATCGTTAGCCTTTTCTTTTTATTTTATTTTCGGCCAGGGACCTATCCGTGATTATTTTTATCGCAGATTAGCCCATGATCTTCAAACGCTCGCAACTTTTTAACTGTTCGTCCAAATCCAGTGAAAGCAACGCCAAAATCTTCGTCTCGAACACCTCTTTCCAGCTAATCAACTTGAACATGGTTTTGAGAATTTAAAATTTTGTTGCAAGCACATTTGAATTCAAACTTCTTTTGACCGCAGTTTGAGTTTCGTAGCCCCGACTCGATTGATTCTTTTTGCATATCGAAGCTCTTCACTTGTACTTTCAAGTTGGATCTTTTCATTCGAGTTTTACCCTTGCGTCTATGATTGAGTGCTTATGTATGCTATTGTTTGCTTGCGATAGAGTTTTCGGAGTGTGAAGCGTGCTACTACGAATCACTATGGTTTTCAGATCATCAGCAGGACAAGTAACACTTTGATCATACTTTTCATACCCAATTTTTATGCATTAGTTTCAACCCTCAAAAATTGCATGAGTAGGATTTGATAACATGTGGGTACTGGGAAGTAGTTATGAGGTAGTACCTATTGCTTTTTTTTTCAAACCCTGGGAGTTATTTCTACGTTATGCTTATGCTGCTATGCTATGCTCATAGACGTGGTTTGGTTTGAGTGATCCATGACAGATGTGAGAGTTTTAATTAATGGTTAAACTTAAGGTGGCTACTTTAATACATATCTGGGTGGATTGGTTGAGGCACCCTGGAGCACCCAGTGGTTTTCTGGGCACCTGGAGCAATCCAGTGTTGTCCTGGGATATCCCGGAGTACCTATGTGATCATCCTACGGTTTGCCACCCAGGATCAAAGGGATCATAAGATTATTCATGCTGGAAACTTCCGTGTGCAGCCACAAGCCATTATGGGCTCTGGCATAGTTGACTAAGTTGTGTGACCTCTTTCAGTGGTAGGCTAGCAGATGTAGGGGATGTAGGTGGTACAGTCTACCCAGAGTAAAGAGTTAATGCTTCTGAAAGACTATGTCTCGGTCATCCGTTTCTCAAACACCATGTAGTGCGAGAAATCCAACGGAGGAGATCGAGTCTTGTGGGGAAAAGTGCATAAACCTCTGGAGAGTGTATAAACTAATCATCGTTAGCCGTGTCCCCAGTTATGGACATCTTGTGTATTTGGTACTTGAATTATTGATTTGATCTCATCACTCTATTAATTAATTTGTTGGGTCGATGATTATTAAGTTGGGATTGAGTTGGAGGAACCTTCTCAACATTTTCAACAAATTTTGTAGTTAAATAAAATTTATTCTTTTGTTGTAGGAAAAAATTAGCTTTCTACAAAATAACCATAGAGCCTCCACCAGCCAAATATGCATATAGATATAGCTGCTACATGTTCATTGCTCTACAGTGTTATTTTGTCAGCATATTCCATGTGCTAAGCCGTTTCGGGCTGCAACGTATTATGTTGCAGACTTTTCAGATGAAGAGTAAGGTGCGCTAGGTCGTTGTCTTGCACTCAGCTATGCCGTTGGAGTTGATGGACCTGCTTTATCTTCCAAGCCTTCTGCTGTTATCTTCATTAGATGGCCTTCAGCCATATTATTGTAATAAGTACTCTCTTTTGAGATATTCGATGTAATAAGTGTGTGATTGAAACTCTATTACAAATCCTTCAAGTACTGTGTGTGTCAGCATTATCGATTCAGGGATGACACTTATGCATAGAGATTTGACCGTCTGAGGTCGGATCTCTACAAGAAGGTATCAGAGCCCACACTGACTGTAGAACGCGACCACTAAGATGAGCCATAGGTCACTCTTCTCTACTCATTTCTGACTCTTCTCCACTTTCCACTCTATAGATGACGGATTCAAGGAACAAGTTTGCTCAACTGGATGAAGACACCCCTTTCGGACGACACTTGAAGGAAGTCACTAGATACCTGAACATCGGAATACCAAGCTTCACCGGGACCTACACCACCACTCTATCAGAAGAAGAGTGCTGGACAGTTTGAGTACATGTTGCAGGAAGAACATTCGTACCAGTTACTGAGCCCATAGAGTTTTCCTTTGATGCACCAACCTGGAGTCTAGGAAAGGGCATGGCAGCTCACATCGCCATGGGACACATCGGCGAAGTTTACCGCAAGGATCTTAAGGACACCATCTACTAGATATGTGGACGCCGAGATGAGCAATGGAAGATGATCAGCACCAGGAGGGACAAGTCCATTGCCGCCTACATCCAGGAGTTAAACCAACACATTCGTCGACAGGAGAACCAGATGTGCGCCAGCATGATAAACCTGAAGAAGGTGATGACCAGGAACATGGAGCTAGAAGAGTAACTCAAGTCTACCCGCGATGGATATGAAGAGAAAATTGCAGTTCTACTGGAGAAGAATGAAGACCTAAAGAAGAAGCTAGGAGTATTCATGGGAGACCCAGCACCAGGAGGAGATGACGATCACCCCGAGGACTACATCATCATCGACGACACTGACTCCGACCTCGACAGTGATGATGACTATGAAGACGAAGCTGGAGTAGATATCATGGAATCTTCTTCCGATCAAAATTTTTAGTCGACCACCATATTATCAGTAGTATACCGCATGTATATAGAATAGTCTGAGTACTATGTAACGGTAGCTAGATCGATTGTATGCCCTTGTTTGAATTGAGTGGCGTGATATGAATGTGTTTGTCTCATGTGCATATGGGTAGTGATTTCCCCTTAGACCCCACTCTATTCTAATCTCTCCCCTCTAAACCTATCAGATGCCTCCAAGACATGACCCCAGATTTGTTTTCCCACCGGCGCTCACCCAGCTGATCCAACAGCAGAATGCCTTGATGTAGCTGTTAGTCCAGAACCAGGGCAACAACAACAACAACAATCCGCCGCCACCACCTCCAGTTGACAACTTAGCTCGTTTTTTGAGGTTGAATCCACCGGTGTTTTCCAGTAGCGCCGAGCCGATAGTTGTTGATGACTGGCTCTGCGGGATTGGAAGGGAGTTGACCACCGCAGGTTGCACAGATGCTGAGAAGGTGCGCTTTGCCACACATCAATTGGATGGACCAGCAGCCTCATGGTGGGAGAATTACACAGCCACTTTTCCCATAGCCAATGTCACTTGGGATCAGTTTCAGCAAGCTTTCCGCAGAGCCCATGTCTCTACAGGAGCTATGAGTATGAAGAAGCGTGAGTTTCGCAACTTACGCCAGGGAAATCGTACTGTGGGGCAGTACATGGATGAGTTTAGTAAGTTAGCTCGCTATGCCCAAATGATATGGCCACAGATGCCGCGAAGCAGGAGAAGTTTATGGAAGGGTTAAATGATGAGCCGAGCATGCAGTTGATGATGGCAACATTCAATAACTACCAGGATTTGGTAGATAGGGCCCTTATGATTGAAGGCAAGCAGCAACAGATAGACAGCCGCAAAAGGAAGTATGGACAAGGGAAGTATAATTCTGGAGCCCAGCAGAAGCCTCGTTTTACCCCGAACTCGGGAGGACACACTCATTATCATGGAGGCCATACCCACAATGGAGGGAGTTGGCATAATCACAATGGCCCCAAGAATGGGAATGGGAATGGAGGAAGCAACGGACAGAACCGTTCCAACCCAGCAACACCCGCCAGTAAGGATTTAAGTCACATTACTTGTTTCAAGTGCGGGAAGACTGGACACTATGCCACTAAATGTCCTGAAGCAAAGAATGGAAATGGAAACTCTGGGAACAAGCCCAATCCCTTCACCAGAGGTCAGGTGAACCACATCAACGTGGAGGAGGTTGAAGATCAGCCTGACGAAGTGATCGGTAAGTTTTTGATTAAGTCATTTACCGCACTCGTTCTTTTTGATACTGATGCATCGCATTCATACATATCAAGGGGATTTGTGGACATGTTTAAATTGCCAACCATAGCACTTGGGTCACCCATGTTAGTAAGTTCGCCAGGAACAGAGTATATGGCCAGCCGATGGTGTGATTGGTTACCCTTAACCATTGGTAGTCATGTTTTTCCCTCAGACCTAATAATTTTGGAGTTCCAAGGATTGGATATAATATTAGGCATGGATCGGTTATCGAAGTATGGAGGAGACATCGACTGTGCTAGTAAGTCAATTTTACTCACCACCCCGGAGGGAAAAAGGATCAAGTAAGTGTCTAGGCATGCGCCAAGGAGGACCCAAGTAAATTCTCTCTCGGGAGTTGTTCAAGAAGAAGTGCCTGTTGTGAAGGATTACCCGGATGTATTTCCAGAGGAACTACCAGGCATGCCACCATATCGAGACATAGAGTTTTTGATAGAACCGTTGCCAGGCACCGGACCAATATCGAAGAGACCGTATCGGATGCCCGCGAATGATCTGGAGGAAATTAAGAAGCATATTAAGGAGCTATTGGAGAAAGGTTATATTCGATCAAGTTCATCACTGTGGGGAGCCCCAGTGCTCTTGGTTGAGAAGAAGGATGGATCTTTGAGAATGGTTGTTGATTATCGAGCATTGAATGAAGTGACGATCAAGAACAAGTACCCACTACCGATGATCAATGATCTATTTGACCAATTGCATGGAGCTAAAGTATTCTCCAAGATCGATCTTCGATCAGCATACCACCAATTGAAGATCCGAGAACAGGATATACCTAAGACAACTTTTACCACAAGGTACGGGCTATATGAGTACACAATCATGTCATTTGGATTGACTAATGCCCCTGCCTATTTTATGAGCATGATAAATAAGGTATTCATGGAATTCTTGGATAAGTTTGTTGTGGTGTTCATTGACGATATATTGGTATACTCGAAGAATGAAGAGGAACACAAGGAACACTTGCGCTTAGTTCTCGAGAAGCTCAGGGAACATCAGTTGTATGCCAAGTTTAGCAGGTGTGAGTTTTGGTTGAAGGAAGTTGGATTTCTTGGACATGTTATATCAATGGAAGGTATAACAGTAGACCCCACCAAGGTTCAGTCTGTCACTGAGTGGTTGGCACCCACCTCAATTGAAGAGCTCCGCAGTTTTCTGGGACTCGCAGGATATTACAGGAGGTTCATTGAGAGTTTCTCCAAGATTGCGAAACCCATGACCGATTTGTTGAAGAAGGACACCAAGTTCAAATGGACCGAGGAGTGTGAAGCCAGTTTTCAGGAGTTGAAGAAATGTTGGGTTACAGCCCCAGTGCTGATTCTTCCGGATATACGCAAGGACTTCCAAGTGTATTGCGACGCTTCTCGCTTAGGACTTCGAGGTGTACTCATGCAAGACGTAAGAGTTGTTTCATATGCTTCACGAAAACTTCGACCTCATGAGTTAAATTATGCCACCCATGATTTGGAGTTAGCAGCCGTAGTGCATGTGCTTAAGACCTGGAGACATTTTTTGATTGAAAATAGATGTGATGTGTACACGGATCACAAGAGTTTGAAGTACATTTTTGCACAGAAGGAGCTGAATCTCTGGCAGAGGAGATGGTTGGAACTCATAAAGGATTATGATAGGAAATTGCATTATCACCCAGGGAAGGCCAATGTCGTAGCAGACGCTTTGAGCCACAAGAGTTATGCCAATACCCTTATAAGTGGAGGATTACCGCAGGAGTTAGTCGAGAATCTCAAGGAGCTTCGTTTGGAGATAGTTCCAAGAGGTTTTGTGGCAACAATGGAGGTTCGATCTACATTATTGGGAAGGATTCGAGAAGCTCAGAAGGATGATAAGGTAATCGCTGAGATAAAGGAGAAAATGAGCAAAGGAAAAGCCAAGGGTTTCCGTGAGGATGAGCACGAGACCTTATGGTTCGAGGATCATATATATGGGCCCAATAATGCTGAGATCAGGAAGTTAATACTTCAGGAAGCTCATGACTCGCCATACTCAATTCACCCCAGAAACACCAAGATGTATTTGGATTTGAAGGAGCGTTTCTGGTGGACGGGTATGAAGAAGGATATTGCCGAGTATGTAGCAGTATGTGATGTATGCCAGAGAGTGAAGGCAGAACATCAGAAGCCGGCAGGATTGCTTCAGCCTATGCCGATACCTGAATGGAAGTGGGACAAGCTTGGCATGGATTTTATCACCGGATTGCCCGGGACCCGATCAGGATAAGATTCTAGCTGGGTAGTAGTTGATCGCTTGACTAAGGTAGCTCACTTTATCCCAGTTAAAACCACCTATACAAGCGCGAAGTTGTCCAAGATATATATGACGACCAGGATCGTATGTCTGCATGGAGTTCCAATGACCATCGTATCAGATAGAGGAACACAGTTTACCTCGAAGTTTTGGAATCAATTGCACTAGACTTTGGGTACTAGGCTAGAGTTCAGTACAGCCTTTCATCCACAGATAGATGGAAAGACTGAGATAGTAAATCAGATTCTGGAGGACATGTTGAGAGCTTGTGCGCTAGATTATGGATCTAGTTGGGATGACAATTTACCTTACGTAGAGTTCTCATACAACAACAGTTATCAAGCTAGTTTGAAGATGGCACATTTCGAAGCTTTGTATGGAAGGAGGTGCATGACCCTGTTAATGTGGGATAAAGACCGTTAGTTGTTTGGACCAGATTTGATCAAAGAGTCCGAAGAGAAGGTTAAGTTGATTCGAGATAGACTGAAGGTAGCTCAGTCCAGGCAGAAGAGTTATGCAGATACCAAACGCAAGGAGGTAGTCTATGAGATTGGAGACTGAGTGTATCTTCATGTGTCATCATTACGAGGAGTTAAACGTTTTGGAGTCAAGGCAAAGTTAGCCCCGAGATTTGTAGGACCATATCGAGTGTTGGAACGCATGGGAGAAGTTGCCTACAAGTTGGAGTTACCCGAAGGACTGTCAGGAGTTCATGATGTGTTTCACGTTTCCCAGTTGAAGAAGTGCCACGCAGAGATGGCCGATATTCCCCTGAGAGATACAGTGCCCCTGGAAGCATTTCGGTTGGAGAGTGATCTCACCTATGAGGAGAAACCCGTCAAGATTCTCGAGTTTGCCAGCCGAGTTACGCGCAGTAAGGTTATCAAGTTTTGCAAAGTTTAGTGGAGCCATCATACCGAGGATGAAGCCTCCTAGGAACGAGAAAAAGACCTACGGAAAGACCACCCACACCTATTTTCTAGCCAACCCAAATCTCGAGAGCGAGATTCATCTTAAGGGGGGGGGTAGGTTTGTAACATCCCAATTTTCATTTTGGATGTTATACATAGGTCATCATATGCATATCATATTTTATTATCATTTTTGTTGTGATCATAGAAATCTTAAGCAACTCAAGGACCCAAGGAGAGAGTTGGGGATTTCATAAGTTTTCATATTTGAATTTTTCTCAAATTTGAAAAGAGGATCAATTTAGTTTTAATATTTTTCTCTCCAAATATTTCCAATATTGAAAATAAAAGAGAGAGGATAAATATGACTTCTTCAAAAAGAGAGGAATATTGGAGATTTTTTTTAAAAATCAAATAAATATTTTATTTGGGATTTTATTGCTATTTTATTTGAATTAGAAAAAATATGCATTTTTCAAAATTGCATTTTAGGCTAGAAAAATGTTCAGTTTGTTCTAAATATTTTATTTAGACGGTGAAAATTAATTTTTGCATTTTTAGAATTTTTATATTTTATTAGGATTTTTGTTTTGGTGGAATTTTTTAAAAAAGTTTCTCACCCGACTGGGCCGAAGGCCCAGCCGCGCCACCTTCCCCGCCGACTCGGGACGGGAGTCCCGAGGTTCGCCGCCGCCAGCCGTGTCCGGCTCGGATCCGCCTCCCGAGGCCGGTGCCCCCTCGCCCAAGCCACCCCGCCGTCGCCTCGCCCCCTTTTCCCCCAAGCCGCCAGCTGTCGCCGCCCAAGCAGCAGCAGCAGAAGCAGCGCCCCGCCGCCGCCCGCGCCACCGCTCCTTGCCGCGCCGTTCACCGCCGCGGTGCTGCCCCGCCTCGTCGTTGCCTTGCCAGAGCCTCGCCTCGCCGGATCTCACCGCCGCCGGTCTTTTTTGACGAACCGGTTAAAACCGTCGCTCGCGCCCGTTTTTTTTGTTTTTCGTGTTGGATCGGTTAGGTTGTTTTTTCCGGTTCCGCTATTTAGCGAACGCTCGCCCGAACGAATCTATTCGCGAACGTGTTCGTTCATTCGTCTCTATTAACGATCGTTCTCTCGTTAGCCTTTTCTTTTTATTTTATTTTTGGGGAGGGACCTATCCGCGATTAATTTTATCGTAGATTAGCCCCTGATCTTCAAACGCTCGCAACTTTTTAACCGTTGGTCCAAATCCAGTGAAACCAACGCCAAAATCTTCGTATCGAACCCCTATTTCTAGTTAATGAACTTGAACATAGTTTTGAAAATTTAAAATTTGGTTGCAAGAAGATTTGAATTCGAACTTCTTTTGACCGCAGTTTGAGTTTCGTAGCCCCGACTCGATTGATTCTTTTTGCATGTCGAAGCTCTTCACCTGTACTTTAGATTTGGATCTTTTCATTCGAGTTTTACCCTTGCATATATGCTTGAGTGCTTATGTATGCTATTGTTTCCTTGCGATAGAGTTTCCGAAGTGCGAAGCGTGCTACTACGAGTCACTAGGGTTTTCAGATCGTCAGCAAGGCAAGTAAAACTTTGATCATACTTTTCATACCCAGTTTTTATGCATTAGTTTCAACCCTCAAACATTGCATGAGTAGGATTTGATAAGATGTGGGTACTGGGAAGTAGTGATGAGGTAGTACCTATTGCCTTTATTTTCGAACCCTGGGAGTTATTTCTACGTTATGCTTATACTGCTATGCTATGCTATGCTCATAGACGTGGTTTGGTTTGAGTGATCCATGACAAATGTGAGAGTTTTAATTAATGTTTAAACTTAAGGTGGCTACTTTAATACACATCTGGGTGGATTGGTTGAGGCACCCTGGAGCACCCAGTGGTTGTCTGGGCACCTGGAGCAATCCAGTGTTGTCCTGAGATATTCCGGACTACCCGTGTGATCATCCTACGGTTTGCCACCCAGGCTCAAAGGGATCATAAGATTATTCATGCTGGAAACTTCCGTGTGCAGCAACAAACCATTATGGGCTCTGGCATAGTTGACTAAGTTGTGTGACCTCTTTCAGTGGTAGGCTAGCAGATGTAGGGGATGTAGGTGGTACAGTCTACCTAGAGTAAAGAGTTAATGCTTCTGAAATACTATGTCTCGGTCATCCGTTTCTCAAACGCCATGTAGTGCGAGAAATCCAACGAAGGAGATCGAGTCTAGTGGGGAAAAGTGCGCAAATCTCTGCAGAGTGTATAAACTAATCATGGTAAGCCGTGTCCCCGGTTATGGACATCTTGAGTATCTGGTACTTGAATTATTGATTTGATCTCATCACTCTATTAATTAATTTGTTGGGTTGATGATTATTAATTTGGGATTGAGTTGGAGGAACCTTCTCAATGTTTTCAACAAACCTTGTAGTTAAATAAAATTTATTCCTTTATTGTAGGAAAAAATTAGCTTTCTGCAAGAATAACCATAGAGCCTCCACCAGCCAAATATGCACATAGATATAGCTGCTACATGTTCATTGCTCTACAATGTTATTTTGCCAGCATATTCCATGTGCTGACCCGTTTCGGGCTGCAACGTATTATGTTGCAGACTTTTCAGACGAAGAGTAAGGTGCGTTAGGTCGTTGTCTTGCACTCAGCTATGCCGTTGGAGTTGATGGACTCGCGTTGTCTTCCAAGCCTTCCGCTGTTATCTTCATTAGATGTCCTTCAACCATATTATTGTAATAAGTACTCTCTTTTGATATATTCAATGTAATAAGTGTGTGATTGAAACTCTGTTATAAATCCTTCAAGTATTGTTTGTATCAGCATTACCGATCTAGGGATGACACTTATGCACAGAGATTTGACCGTTTGAGGTCGGATTACTACAAACCAAGTCTAAAAGATCTCTGTTGTTACAAAACATGCCTCTCATGTGGAAACTCGGGTCAGGGTGGAAACTGATACGTCTCCAACGTATCTATAATTTTTGATTGCTCCATGCTATATTATCTACTGTTTTGGACATTATTGGGCTTTATTATCCACTTTTATATTATTTTTGGGACTAACCTATTAACCGGAGGCCGAGCCTAGAATTGCTGTTTTTTGCCTGTTTTAGGGTTTCGAAGAAAAGGAATATCAAACGGAGTCCAAACGGAATGCAACCTTCGGGAACATGATTTTCTCATCGAATACAACTCAGGAGACTTGGACCCTACGTCAAGGCACGTAACAGGAGGCCACGAGGTAGGGGCGCGCGCCCTACCCTACCAGGCGCGCCCCCACCCTCGTGGGCCCCCTGTTGCTCCACCGACGTACTTCTTCCTCCTATATATACCCACGTACCCCCAAACGCTCAGATACGGAGCCAAAACCCTAATTCCACTGCCGTAACTTTCTGTATCCACGAGATCCCATCTTGGGGCCTGTTCCGGAGCTCCGCCGGAGGGGGAATCGATCACGGAGGGCTTCTACATCAACACCATAGCCTCTCTGATGAAGCGTGAGTAGTTTACTTCAGACCTACGGGTCCATAGTTAGTAGCTAGGTGGATTCTTCTCTCTTTTTGGATCTCAATACAATGTTCTCCCCCTCTCTTGTGGAGAACTATTCGATGTAATCTTCTTTTTGCGGTGTGTTTGTTGAGACCGATGAATTGTGGGTTTATGATCAAGTCTATCTATGCATAATATTTGAATCTTCTCTGAATTCTTTTATGTATGATTGGTTATATTTCCAAGTCTCTTCGAATTATCAGTTTGGTTTGGCCTACTAGATTGATCTTTCTTGCAATGGGAGAAGTGCTTAGCTTTGGGTTCAATCTTGCGGTGTCCTTTCCCGGTGACAGTAAGGGCAGCAAGGCACATATTGTATTGTTGCCATCGAGGATAACAAGATGGGGTTTTCTTCATATTGCATGAGTCTATCCCTCTACATCATGTCATCTTGCTTAAGGCGTTACTCTGTTTTTAACTTAATACTCTAGATGCATGCTGGATAGCAGTCGATGAGTGGAGTAATAGTAGTAGATGCAGGCAGGAGTCGGTTTACTTGTCTCGGACGTGATGCCTATATACATGATCATACCTAGATATTCTCATAACTATGCTCAATTCTATCAATTGCTCAACAGTAATTTGTTCACCCACCGTAGAATACTTATGCTCTTGAGAGAAGCCACTAGTGAAACCTATGGCCCCCGGGTCTATCTTTATCATATCAATCTCCTACTACTTAGTTATTTATTTTGCTATTTACTTTGCCTTTATTTTACTTTGCATCTTTATCATAAAAATACCAAAAATATTATCTTATCATATCTATCAGATCTCACTCTCGTAAGTGGCCCTATAGGGATTGACAACCCCTATTTGCGTTGGTTGCGAGGGACTCGCGCGTAGCCTCCTACTGTATTGATACCTTGGTTCTCAAAAACTGAGGGAAATACTTACGCTACTTTGCTGCATCATCCCTTCCTCTTCGGGGAAAACCAACGTAGTGCTAAAAGAGGTAGCAAGAAGGATTTCTGGCGCCGTTGCCGGGGAGGTCTACGCAAAAGTCAACATACCAAGTACCCATCACATACCCTTATCTTCCGCATTACATTATTTGCCATTTGCCACTCGTTTTCCCCTCCCCCACTTCGCCCTTGCCGTTTTATTTGCCCTCTCTCTCTATCCTCCCTCTATTTGCCTCTTTTTGTCTGCTTGCTTTTTGTTTGCTTGTGTGTTAGTTTGCTTGCTTGTCGTTATGGCTAGTCCCTTATCGTCTCCATTGTCTCCCGAGAATGAAATTCTAAATTTTAAGCAAAGGGAGGGTGAAAATCTAAAAGATGCTTGGTATAGAATTTGCAATGCTCAAAATAAGTCTACTAGGAAGCAATCTACTACCATTCTCCTTCGCAATTTTTATGTGGGCATTACTCCTTGGCACCGTTATATTCTTGATACTATTACCGGAGGGAACTTTTTGGGTAGCCATACTTTTGATTCTTATAATGCTATGTTAGATTTATTTGGCTCACCCCCTCTCTTGGTTAATGGAACTATATTAACTTTGGAACATGTAATGCAAAGGCTTGAGATTATTGAAAATAAGGTTGCTACCGTAGAATTGATTGAAAATTTGGATAAAAAGATCCACAGCTGAATCTCTCAATATGGATCTAAAGTAGGAGTTACTTTGAAAGATATTAAAGAAAAGGAACCCATAGTTAATGAGAAAATAAATCATGATTCCGTTAGGATCGATAAACTAGAGAATATTATTACCAACTTGGGAACCGCTTTTTCTTCCGTAAAGAATACTCCGAGTCCTTCCAATAAAGTTGCCAAACTTATGTACGTTCCTAAAAATAAGGGTGAATCTTCTAGCAAGGAAAATGCGGATCTCAAATCTATAAGTGTTCATCCCAATCTTTTTGCTATCATTAAGGAACCATTTGTTACAAATGAATTTTTCGATCTTGTGCCTAAAAGTTCGATAATTAATAAAAAGAAAGAAATTCCTAAAGATGGTAGATGCCTCATTGAAGAATTGCCTACCAAAGATGGCAATACCTAGATCTATTCTTGCTTGTTATGCCTAGCTAGGGGCATTAAACGATAGCGCTTGTTGGGAGGCAACCCAATTTTATTTTTATTCCTTGCTTTTTGCTCCTGTTTATTAATAAATAATTTATCTATCCTCCATTTTGGTTGTGTTTTTTATGTTAAAATTAGTGTTTGTGCCAAGTAGAACCGTTGTGAAGACTTGGGGGAAGTCTTGTTGAACTTGCTGTAAAAAACAGAAACTTTGGCGCTCATGAGAACTGCTTCCATTTTTATTTGGAGAGTTATATTTAGTTAATTCCTTTTGAAGATGATTAATAGATAAATTCCTCACGTCCAGAAATTTATTTTAGAATTTTTGGGGTTCCAGATCTTGCGCTAGCTACAGATTACTACAGACTGTTCTGCTTTTGACAGATTCTGTTTTTCGTGTGTTGTTTGCTTATTTTGATGAATCTATGGCTAGTAAAATAGTTTATAAACCATAGAGAAGTTGGAATACAGTAGGTATAACACCCATATAAATAAAAAATGAGTTGATTACAGTACCTTGAAGTGGTCTTTTGTTTTCTTTCGCTAACGGAGCTCACGAGATTTTCTACTTTAAGTTTTGTGTTGTGAAGTTTTCAAGTTTTGGGTAAAGATTTGATGGATTATGGAACAAGGAGTGGCAAGAGCCTAAGATTGGGGATGCCCATGGCACCCCCAAGATAATCTAAGGACACCTAAAATCCAAAGCTTGGGGATGCCCCGGAAGGCATCCCCTCTTTCGTCTACTTCTATCCGTAACTTTACTTGGAGCTATATTTTTATTTACCACATGATATGTGTTTTGCTTGGAGCGTCTTTCATTATTTGAGTCTTTGCTTGTTAGTTTAACACAATAATCCTTGCTGTACACACCTTTTGAGAGAGCCATACATGATTTGGAATTTGTTAGAATACTCTATGTGCTTCGCTTATATCTTTCGAGTTATATAATTTTGCTCTAGTGCTTCTCTTATATCTTTTAGAGCATGGTGGTGGATTTGTTTTATAGAAACTATTGATCTCTCATGCTTCACTTAGATTATTTTGAGAGTCTTAATAACATGGTAATTTGCTTAAAATCCTAATATGCTTGGTATGCAAGATTAATAATAAAACTCTCTTATGAGTGTGTTGAATACTATGATAAGTTTGATACTTGATAATTGTTTTGAGATATGGAGATGGTGATATTAAAGTCATGCTAGTTGTGTAGTTGTGAATTTGAGAAATACTTGTGTTGAAGCTTGTGATTCCTGTAGCATGAACGTATGATGAACCGTTATGTGATGAAGTCGGAGCATGATTTATTTATTGTTTGTCTTCCTTATGAGTGGCGGTCGGGGACGAGCGATGGTCTTTTCCTACCAATCTATCCCCCTAGGAGCATGCGCGTAATACTTTGCTTTGATAACTTGTAGATTTTTGCAATAAGTATATGAGTTCTTTATGACTAATGTTGAGTCCATGGATTATATGCACTCTCACCCTTCCACCTTTGCTAGCCTCTCTAATACCGCGCACCTTTCGCCGGTATCATACACCCACCATATACCTTCCTCAAAACAGCCACCATACCTACCTATTATGGCATTTCCATAGCCATTCCGAGATATATTGCCATGCAACTTTCCACCATTCCGTTTATTATGACACACTCCATCATCGTCATATTGCATATCCCGGTACACTGCCAGAGGCATTCATATAGAGTCATATTTTGTTCTAAGTATCGAGTTGTAATTGTTGAGTTGTAAGAAAAATAAAAGTGTGATGATCATCATTATTAGAGCATTGTCCCGGTGAGGAAAGGATGATGGAGACTATGATTCCCCCACAAGTCGGGATGAGACTCCAGACGAAAAATAAATAAAAGAGGCCAAAGAAGCCCAAATAAAAAAAGAGAAAGAAAAGAGGCCATAAAAAAAGAGAAAATGCCCAAATAAAAAAATGAGAGAAAAAGACAGAAGGGCCAATGTAACTATCCTTTTACCACACTTGTGCTTCAAAGTAGCACCATGATCTTCATAGTAGAGAGTCTCTCATGTTATCACTTTCATATACTAGTGGGAATCTTTCATTATAGAACTTGGATTGTATATTCCAATGATGGGCTTCCTCATTTTTCCCTAGGTCTTCATGAGCAAGCAAGTTGGATGCACACCCACTTAGTTTCTTTTTGAGCTTTCATATACTTATAGCTCTAGTGCATCCGTTGCATGGCAATCCCTACTCACTCACATTGATATCTATTGATGGACATCTCCATAGCCCGTTGATACGCCTAGTTGATGTGAGACTATAACATCCCAAAATTTCAATTTGGAATGTTATACATTAGACCATCATTGCATATCATATTTTATTTGCTTTTGGTTTCGATCCTAGAAATCCTAAGCAACTCAAGGACCCACGGAGAGAGTTGGGGATTTCGTTATTTTCATATTTGAGTTTCTCAAATTTTGAGAATAGGATCATTTGATTTTATTTATTTTATCATCAATAATTTCTATTACAAAATTATGAGAGAGGGAATAAAATGACTTTCCCAAAATAAAGAAATATTGAGGATTTAATAAAAAAATCAAATAAGATTTTATTCCGGAGTTTTTCGATATTTTATTTGAATTTAGGAAAAATGTGCGTTTTTCAAAATTGCATTTAGGCCCCAAATAAATGTTCACTTTTTCCGTCCTGATTTTCGAAGTCAGGGAAAATTTATTTCGGGATTTTTGGAGTCCGTTTAGTATTTCTTTTTATTTTTCTTCTGCGCGTAATTATTTTAAAAAAACGCGCACCGACCTAACCGGGCCGTGTCCGCCTGGGACTCTGGCCCGGCAGGCTTTATAAGCCGGGGCAGCCCAGCCCCGAACCAAACCCTAGCCGCGCCCCTCGAACCCGCGCCGCCCGCCGCCGCCCGCGCCGCCCGCCGCCCGCACCGCCGCCCGACGCCGCCGCCACACCGGAGCCGCCGCCTCACCGGAGCCGCCGCCCGCCGCCTCGACGATACGCTGCCCGAGGTCGCCTCGATTTCCGCGCCCTGGTTTTTGTCGAAAAAAAACCGATTGGTTTTCCATCGGTTTTTTTAGGTTCTGTTTTTTATTTAAATCGGTTTTATTTCCGATTTAGTCTAAATAACGAGCGTTCACTCGTTCGTTCATTTTAACGAACGTATTCGTCGTTTAGATCCGGTTAATGAATGTTCGTTCGTTAATCCGTTCGTCGTTTTCTTTTTCTCGGATTTTTCGCGATTATTTTCTGATCGCGATTTCTGATCCGATTTTCGTTTTAGTATAACTTTTCGCACGTGTATCGGAATCAGGCGATTCAAGCGCCTGGAGTTTCGTCTCGAAACCCTCTATCCATTTAACCAACTTAAACAAGTTTTTGCCACTGTAAAAATTGCCTTAGATCCAGATTAGTAGAACGAAGTTGTTTTCTTTCGCCGTTCGACTTTCGTTGCTTCGTTCGATTTGATTCTTTTTGCAAACCGGAGTTCTTAAGTTGAACCTTCTGGTTAGTCCTCTTATTTGACTTTTACCTGTGCATTATATGAGTACTTATTGAATGCTTGTTTGTTTGTCTGCGATAGAATACCCGGAGTGCGCCGCATGTTACTTTGAATCTCTAGGTTTCGCGGATCATCAGCAAGGCGAGTAACACTTTGATCATACCTCCTACTACCCAGTTTTATTGCATTAGATCAATCCTTACACATTGCATGATTAGGATCTAATTAAATTGTGGGAAGGGAAGTAGTTGAGGTAGTACCCATTACCTGTTTATTATCAAACCTTTGGGAGTTACTATTACGTTATGCTTATATTGCCATGTTATGCTCGTAGACGTGGATTGGGTTTGAGAGTATTTCATGACAGATGTGAGATTGTTAATTAATGGTTTACTTAAGGTGGCAACTTTAACACACATCTGGGTGGATTGAGGCACCTGGGTATTCCAGCGATTGCCTGTCTAGGCACCTGGGTATTCCAGGATTGCCTGTTTTTTTATGGACCGCCGCCCAGGTTCAAAGGGATCATGAGATTATTCATACTAGAAACTTCCGTGTGCAGCCACAAGCTATTATGGGCTCTAGCATAGTTGATTAAGTCGTGTGAACTCTTACAGTGGTAGACTAGCAGATGTAGGGGTTGTAGGTGGTACGTTCTACCCATCGTAAGGTGCAAACGCTTCTGAAAGACTATGTCTCGGTCATCCGTTTCTCAAACACCATGTAGTGCGAGAAATCCAACGGAGGAGATCGAGTCTTGTGGGGAAAAGTGCGCAAACCTCTGCAGAGTGTATAAACTAATCATGATTAGCCGTGTCCCCGGTTATGGACATCTTGAGTATCTAGTACTTGGATTATCATGTGAATCTCAACATGTTACTCTAAATTAATTTTGCTGGGTTTTGTTTAATGATGTTTAATTGGGATTGAGAATGCTGTCAACCATTCTCAATGTTTAACAACCACCATGATAGTTAAATAAATTTATTCCTTTGCAGTAGGGAAAAATTGGCTTTATGCAAAACTATAACTAGAGAGCTTTCCACCAGCCAAAGATGCATATAGAATAGCTATTTCATTCCATTACTCTCTATGTGTTACATTGCTAGCATATTCCATGTGCTGACCCGTTTTCGGGCTGCAACGTTAATGTTGCGGACTTTTCAGACGATGATTAAGGAGTTTTAGGTCATGGTTCTATACTCAGTGATGCCGTTGGAGTTGATGGACTCACTTATCTTCCAAGCCTTCCGTTGTTATCGTTATTAGATGGCCTTAAGCCATATTTATTGTAATAAGTTCTCTTTTGAGACAATCGATGTAATAAGTGTGTGATTGCTACTCTGTTATAAATCCTTCAAGTACTATGTGGTGTCAGCATTACTGATCCAGTGATGACACCGGAGCACAGAGATCAGACTGTTTGAGGTCTGGTCGCTACAGAGACTATCTTCTCCTTTTTGTCTTCTCCACAACCATCACTCTATTCCATCTATAGTGCTATATCCATGTCTCACGCTCATGTATTGCGTTGTAACGCCCTCGATGCGGCTATATCTCCTACGTGTCGAAGCACGACTTAGAGGCATAACCGCATTGAAAGCAATGTTGCAAGTAAGGCAATCTTCACAACATCCCATGTAATATAGATAATAAAAGGGGAAGGTACATAGTTGGCTTACACCCGCCACGTCAAACAAAGTACATAAATAGCATTACATCATCCAATCACTCATGGCCCGACTACGGTGCCAAAATAAAAGATCAACCCAACATGCGACACGGTCCCGATCGCCCCAACTGGGCACCACTACTGATCATCAGGGAAAGACACATAGTAACGGCGTGAGTCCTCGTCGAACTCCCACTTGAGCTCAAGCGCGTCATCTGGAACGGAGTCATCAGGCCCTGCATCTGGTTTGGAAGTAATCTGTGAGCCACAGGGACTCAGCAATCTCGCACCCTCGCGATCAAGACTATTTAAGCTTAAAGGTAAGGCAACGTAATATGTGGAGCTGCAGCAAGCGACTAGCATATATGGTGGCTAACCTGTTCGCAAAAGAGAGCGAGAAGAGAAGGCAAAGCACGAACGAATAACTAGAGAACAACCTGCGCAAGCATTACTCCAACACCGTGTTCACTTCCCGGACTCCGCCGAGAAGAGACCATCACGGTAACACACAATTGATTCATTTTCATTAAGTTAAGGTTCAAGTTATCTACAACCGAACATTAACTAATTCCCATCTGCCCATAACCGTGGGCACGGCTTTCTAAAGTTCAAAACCCTGCAGGGGAGTCCCAACTTAGCCCATGACAAGCTCTCACGGTCAACGAAGGATATTCCTTCTAGCAGGAAGACCCGATCAGACTCGGAATCCCGGTTACAAGATATTTCGACAAGGAAAAACTAAACCAGCAACACCGCCCGAATGTGCCGACAAATCCCGATAGGAGCTACACATATCTCGTTCTCAAGGCACACTCAGATAGGTCAAGCTACGAGTAAAACCAACCCTCAAGTTGCCCCGAGGTGGCCCCGCAGGCTGCCCAGTTCGGACCAACACTCAGAGGAGCACTTGCCGGGGGGGGGGGGGTAAATAAGATGACCCTTGGGCTCCAGAAACCCAAGGGAAAAAGAGGCTAGGTGGCAAATGGTAAAACCAAGGTTGGGCATTGCTGGAGGAGTTTTAAATCAAGACGAACTATCAAGGGGTTCCCATTATTACCCAACCGCGTAAGGAACGCAAAATCCGGGAACATAACACCGGTATGACGGAAACTAGGGCGGCAAGAGTGGAACAAAACACTAGGCAAAAGGCCGAGCCTTCCACCCTTTACCAAGTATATAGATGCATTAAGATAACAAGATAATTTAATGATATCCCAACAGGAAAATAATGTTCCAACAAGGAACGGTCTCCAATCTTCACCTGCAACTAGCAACGCTATAAGAAGGGCTGAGCAAAGCGGTAACATAGCCAATCAACGATTTGCTAGGACATGGTGGGTTAGAGGTTTGACATGGCAATTTGGGAGGCATGATAAGCAAGTGGTAGGCATCGTAGCATAGGCATAGCAAAAGAGCGAGCATCTAGCAAAGCAAAGATAGAAGTGATTTCAAGGGTATGATCATCTTGCCTGCAAAGTTATCAGAGTTGACTGGATCCTCGAAAGCAAACTCAACGGGCTCCTCATTAGCGAACTCGTCTCCCGGCTCTACCCAAACAAGACAAACAAGCAAAAGGAACACAATCAACCACGTGCAAACTCAAACAACATGATGCAAACCTGGTATGCTATGCGGGATGCGATATGTGATGCATATGCAAGATTTGACAAGGAATGATTGAACCTGGCCTCAACTTGGAAATGCAAGTGTGCCACTGGAAATTTGAGGTGATTTCGGTTGAAATCGATATAAAGAATGCCAGAATCGGATGCACGGTTTGGAAATGGCAAGCAAAACAAATATGACACCGGTCTGCGATAAACAGCAAGTAGCCATCTAAATGCAACAAGTTAAACATGCTACAACACCCAAACATGGAAACAAAATACCTGGAAGGTATCCATTTATGAAGCTTAACAAAAGATGAACACTGAGCTATGGCCAATTCATCCATTAACAGGTTCAAACAAGCATGGCAAAAGTGAAATTGGTAAACAGATTTCAGACTTAGTGAAATTAACACTTGTCAGGAATTTCAGATCAGGTAGCACAATTAGGAGCATGAAAACTATATGCTATAGGAACTTGACATGGCAAAGCAAGGCATGGCATGGAGCTACTCAAAGATCTTAACAAAAGTCCCTTAGTGACCTCAAGCCCAAAGGGATCAGAAAATACAATTGCAAGCATGTGAACATGGCAAAAACATAATCAGATCACAGACTTAGTGAAAAACTGGAACATGCAAATCAGATATCAAGTAGGCATGTTTACGAGCTCGATGCACTCACTACAGAGCATGTCATGACAACCTAAGCATACACCCATCAAGAATACACATTATACAGGCTAGACATGGCAAGAACAATAACATAGCATGCACGGATCAACTACAACATCCTCGGCAAAATCGCTAATAAGTAGACAATCTGCCCAGATTCACGAAATAGCAAAAGTAGAGCTCGATTGACTCAAGCTAGGTTGCTCCATAATTTCAAACAAAGACAAGGATGGATAGAGAACCACAAGATTAACAAATCATCCTTACCGATCATCCTCAAAAGAGGCACGGATCACTAGGAAACAACATGAACATATGGCATATTGATAAAAACTGATCAAGGACTTAGTGGAATTGCTAAGTCCCTGAAATCAACATTAACGAATGCACCACTTTGCAAGCTTGTGCTAGTCACCACACACATCACAAAAATACATGGATGGCACCTCTGGAAAGATGGAAAAGCATATAACAAAACTCATGAAGAGCTCAGGGGTATATCATGCACACAATAATCATGGCAAAAATGACAAATAGCTAATTGGAGCAGCAGATCTGGCAATTAACTCAAATAGCACTCTTCCAACAGCATTTAGGGCATCAATATGAACTCAAATGAAAATGATGTAATGAGATGAAATGATTTACTCTCTGAGACGAACATTTTGATATGCTACACGCCCAAAACAGATCTACGGACGCAAAGTTATGGTACGATGAACATAGCAAAATAATTAGGGTTTCGGGAGGAAAGTCAACCGTCCGGATCTGGATCTGAAAACACTGTTCACACGCGGACTTCGAGGTTCGCCGGACTTGGAGCTTGAGGTCGCTGGATCTTGCGAGGGAGGTCGCCGGAGAGGGACTTGAGGGGAGGAGGGGCCGACCGGTGAGGGAGCTCGCTGGGGCGGCGTGGTGCGGCGGCCGGCGGGATGGAGTGGCGCTGCGGAGCCGGAGCCGGAGCTCGCCGGAGCCCAGGCGTCGATAGCGGCTGTCGGCGCCGGAGTGGAGGATGGCGGCGGCGGGGCGGCGCCCGGATCTGGGCCGCGGGGGCCGGCCTTGGGCCCCGGTGGGCCCGCGCAGGGTGGCGACGCGGTTGTAGTGGGCGCGGGCGGCGGCGAGTGGGAGGCGGACACGTGGCGGCGGCGGCTGGGTCGAACGTGTCCGGCCCAAGCGGACGCGTCCGGCGACGAGAGGTGGGAGGCGACTAGGGTTTCGGAAGAGGGGAACTGAGAATTTCGGAGGGGGTGTATTTCTAGGCATAGAGGGAGCTAGGAGTGTCCAAATGAGGTGCGGTTTTCGGCTACGCGATCGTGATCGAACGCTCTAGATGATGGAGAGGGTTTTGGTGGGTTTTGGGCCAAATTGAAGGGGTGTTGGGCTGCAACACTCACGAGGCCTTCTCGGTCCCTCGGTTAACCGTTGGAGCATCAAACGAAGTCCAAATGGTACGAAACTTGACATGCGGTCTACCGGTAGTAACCAAGGCCACTTGGCAAGTCTCGGTCCAATCCGAAAATGTTTAATCCCCACACACGAAAAGAAGGTAGAAATGACCACCGGAGGAGAACGGAGCGCCGGAATGCAAAACGGACAACGGGGAAAAGGCTCGGATGCATGAGACGAACACGTATGCAAATGCAATGCACATGATGACATGATATGAGATGCATGACAACGACAACAACACACGGAGACAAAAACCCAAACCCGAGAAAATAAAATAACTTAACGCCGGAAATGGCAAGAGTTGGATTACATATTAGGTAAATCACATCCGGGGTGTTACAACACTCCACCACTATGGAAGGATCTCATCTCGAGATCTAGGACTGAAATAACGCCGGGTACTTAGAACGGAGGTGATCCTCGCGTTCCCAGGTGGCTTCACAGTCGGAATGGTGTGACCACTTGACTTTGAGGAATTTGATTGACTTATTGCGAGTCTTGCGTTCATTCTCTTCAAGAATAGCAACGGGGTGCTCACGATAAGAGAGATCTTCTTGGAGATCAATGTCTTCGAAGTTGATGGTGCGGTCAGGAGTCTTGAAGCACTTGTGGAGCTGAGAGACATGGAACACGTCATGCACATTTGCAAAGTTTGAAGGAAGCTCGAGTTGATAGGCAAGATCGCCTCTCTTGCTGATGATCTTGAAAGGTCCCACATATCTAGGGGCAAGCTTCCCTTTGATACCGAAGCGACGAGTACCTTTCATTGGAGAGACGCAGAGGTAAACATGATCTCCGATCTCAAAGCCAAATCACGGTGCTTAGTATCATAGTAGCTCTTCTGGCGCGATTGCGCTGCTTTGAGGTTATCTCGAATGACTTTGCACATTTCCTCTGCCTCTGTGATTAAGTCATTTCCAAGAAGTTAACGCTCACCGGTTTCAGACTAGTTGAAAGGGGTACGACACTTCCTACCATACAGAATTTCGAATGGGGCCTTGCCCGAACTTGCTTGAAAACTGTTGTTGTAGGAGAATTCCGCATATGGAAGACAATCTTCCCACTTCATGCCGAAGGAGATCACACAAGCCCTGAGCATATCTTCAAGAATCTGGTTGACAAGCTCGACTTGACCGCTAGTTTGCGGATGGAAGCTGTGCTGAAGCGGATGTTGGCGCCCATGGCCTTCTGAAAAGAATCCCAAAACTTGGAGGTAAAGATGTTGCCACGGTCTGAAGAGATCACCTATGGAATACCGTGCAGAGAGACAATCCGAGAGGTATACAGCTCCGCCAATTGAGCTGCAGTGATAGACTCTTTGATAGGCAGAAAGTGAGCCACTTTAGTGAGTTTGTCGATGACAACGAATATAGCATCATTGCCATGCTTGGACTTTGGAAACCCCGTCACGAAGTCCATCTCAATGTGATCAAACTTCCATTCTGGAATGGTAAGAGGTTGGAGGAGTCCCGCTGGCCTTTGGTGTTCTGCCTTCACTCTTCTGCAGACATCACACTCATTCACGAACTGAGCAATCTCGCGCTTCATTTGAGTCCACCAATAAGCCTGCTTGAGGTCCTGATACATCTTCGTGCTCCCAGGGTGGATGGAGAGGAGTGAATTGTGAGCCTCATTCATGATCACTTTACGAAGATCACCTTTGGGCACAACAATACGATCCTAGAAGAAGAGAGTATCCTTGTCATCAAGGCGGTAGCACTTGTACTTGGGTTGGCTCTTGGCAATCCCAATCTTCACCTTCTTCACCATAGCATCAAGAAGCTGAGCCGCGCGAATTGGTCTTCCAAGGTAGGAGAGACTTGAAGGTTGGCGAGGAAACCTTGAGGAACAACTTGCAGATTGAGTTTGCGGAAAGCTTCACAAAGCTCGGGTTGATAAGGCTTGAGAATCAGAATGTTGCAGTAAGCCTTCCTCCTCAATGCGTCAGCAATCACATTAGCCTTGCCTGGAGTATACTCGATACCCGGATTATACTCTTGAATCATTTTGACCCATCGAGTCTGCCTGAGGTTGAGATTAGACTGAGTGAAGATGTACTTGAGACTCTTGTGGTCAGTGAAGATGTCCACTTTTCTTCCCAATAAGAGATGTCTCCAAGTCAAAAGAGCATGCACAACTGCCGCCAACTCGAGGTCATGAGTGGGGTATTTCTTCTCGTTGGGCTTCAACTGGCGAGAGGTATAAGCCACAACTTTCTTCTCTTGCATCAACACTGCACCAAGACCTTGGAGAGAGGCATCGCAGAAGACCTCGAACGGTTTGGATTCATCAGGAGGAGTCAGAACTGGAGCAGTGACCAATTTCTCTTTCAAAGTGTTGAAAGCGATGTCACATTCCGGAGACCAAACGTACTTGACGTGCTTCTGGAGAAGGTTTGAAAGAGGCTTCGCGATCTTTGAAAAGTTCTCAACGAACCTTCGACAGTAGCTTGCGAGACCGAGGAAGCTACGGAGTTGCTTCACGTTCTGAGGTGGTTCCCAATTCACAATTGCAGACACCTTCTCAGGATTCACCGCAATGCCCTTGGCAGAGATGATATGCCCAAGATAAAGAACCTCATCGAGCCAAAATTCGCACTTTGAGAACTTGGCGTAGAACTGGTGTTCCCTGAGCTTATCGAGTACCAAACGCAAGTGCTTGGCATCATCTTCCTTGTTCTTCGAAAAGACTAGAATGTCGTCGACATAGACCAAAACGAAGTCATTTGTGTAGGCGTTGAAGATGAAGTTCATCATGCGAGAGAAAGTCGGAGGAGCGTTGACGAGGCCAAAAGACATGACAGTGTATTCATATGAACCATAGCTTGTTCTGAAAGCCATCTTGGGAATATCTTGCTCACGGATTCGAATCTGATGATAACCCATACGGAGATCAAGCTTGGAGAATACTTGGGCACCTTTGAGTAGTTCGAACAGCTCGTTGATGTTGGGAAGTGGGTACTTGTTCTTGATAGTCTTCTTGTTCAATGGATGGTAGTCAACACAAAGTCGGTTTGTTCCATCCTTCTTCTTCACAAAGAGTACACCACAACCCCACGGAGAGGAACTAGGTCGAATGAGACCCATCCGCTCTTGAATATCGAGTTGCTTCTTCAGCTCCTTCAACTCTTCAGGTCTGAGCTTGTAAGGACGCTTACAAACAGGTTCCGTGCCAGGCTCAAGATCGATGACGAATTCAATTGGCCGGTGCGGAGGCATTCCTGGAAGCTCTTTTGGAAAGATGTCTTGATATTCGCAAACGACTGGAATTTGCGAGATAGCATCCAGTTCACCCTTCTCATTGAGAGAAAACAGACGGATGGATCACGAGCGGCAAAGACAATTACATCCTCAGACGAATGAGTCAATTGAATCTGCCTGGCAGCACAATCAAGATGCGCCTTGTGCTTAGAAAGCCAGTCCATTCCGAGAATAAGATCAATATCCGAGTTACTAAGGACCATTGGAGAAGAAAGGAACTTGTAGTCGCCCAAAGTGATAGTAACATCTGGAACCTCCAGACTTGCACTCAAGCGTTTGCCAGGAGAAACGATATCCATTTGTTTGCCCAAATAAGAAGAAACGAATTCATGCTTGGTAAAAAATGGCTTTGACATGAAACAATGCGATGCACTAGTGTTAAAAAGAACTCTTGCAGGAATATCGTTAACAGGAAGGTTACCCATGATGACATCTGACGAGTCCTCCGCCTGAGCTGCATTCACCATGTTGACCTTGGCGTACTTGGGGTTATGCTTGACCACAACTGTACTTGACGATCTCACAGGAGGAGGAGGAGGGAGACGCCTCTGGTTGAAGCATTTGTTGGCATAGTGACCCTTTTGTTGGCACTTGTTGCACGTGACCTCTGAAAGTGGACGGTGATACGGAGCACTCGATCTTGGAGCTTGAGACGAAGTCTTGTTCTAAAGGCGGGGTTGGGGGGGGGGGGACGATCCACTGCCACCTTTGCTCTTCTGCTGATATGGCTGACGGAACGGAGGAGGAGGAAGCCAATACTTCTGCTGCTTGGCCACTTGAGTAGAGGAAGAAGGAGTAGCATCTCTGACTCGCTTCTTGGAAGCATCACACTTCAGTTGAGCAGCCTCTTGCTTCAATGCCATGTTGTAGAACTCATCGTACCTCAAGGGCTCAAAGAGAACAAGAGCTAGCTGGATTTCTTCTCTGAGACCACCCCTAAACTGGTATATCATGCTCTTCTCGTCAGGGACGTCCTGCTTAGCAAAGCGGGCAAGCTTCTGAAACAACTTGTTGTAGTCGTAGACAGACAAAGAGCCTTGCTTCAGGTTGTGGAATTCCTCACGCTTGCTTTCAACCACGCTCTGAGGGATATGATGAGCTTTGAAGTCTTGACGGAATTCATCCCAGGTAATCACACGGCCTCCTCTGGAATCCTTGTACTGCTGGAACCATTATGCAGCTTGGTCTTTGAGTTGGAAGGAAGCGAACTTGACAAAGTCCTCAGGCCTGACGTTACTGCACTCGAAATGCTTGCACAAGTCCACAAGCCAATCGTCAGCATCAGTTGCCTCAACACAATTGCTGAAGGTCTTTGGCTGGTTAGCAAGGAACTGGTTGAGTGTAGCAAAGTGATTCTGATTGTTGCCTTGGTTTCCTTGGTTCGCTTGGTTGCGCTCTTGAAGAATTTGCATGATCAAATGCGTGTTTGCATTGGTAGCAGCCATCACAGCTTGCCATGCCTCCGGAGGAGGAGGAGGTGGTGGCGGATCCTGATTCTGATTCTGATTGCTGCTCTTAGCGGGAGCCATCCTAAAGAGGGTGACATCCGTTAGCACATTGACAGATAAAATTGAAGCTGAATCAAGTGGGTTGAAATTGCAACATATAGTCTTCACATCCGAACATAAGAACGAATGCATTCCACTTGAAATGGTCACATATCCATAAATTGAGAAGCCACTTAGAATTTAGGTAGAGGAATAAATCAACAAGGTACGGAACAAGAACGAATACTCGGTAAGAAATCCCAATCTCAAACCAAATATCCGTGGAAGAAGAACTAGAGCTACAAGAATTCCCACCTATGAAACTCCCGAACCTTTCCGGTTATGCAATCAGGTGTTGGGGATACAGGGGAAGCATAATATCTCATCCAAATCTAGCAAATCCTACATCCAGCTGTATCCATCTTTCAACACATAACCGAGAAAAAACTTCGGAAACCATCTACCTCAACCTTCGAAAAGCATCCGTTATACAAGTTATGGCAATACTCCCGAACTCCCGCCCCAGTACTGGGTGGCGTCGAGGTTATCTCACCAACAACTGCATAAAAGAGATTTTCGATGTCGGCGAACTAAACTCAGGTATTCCAGAACTGCAACGATAAAATTGTGACGACAACACCTCGGAGCTCAACTCCCCGGGACACTGCCACAACCCCTAAATGACAGGAGGCACCAAGAACAATGTTCTCGTCACAAATCAATCGGAACGATTCCAAGATACCCGCGTGATCCTAAAATTTTTTAGTGAAATTTGAGAAGAGAAGAGTCAAAACTCTACGTCAGGATGCCTTACCAGAGCAATGAAGAGACTGGGGAGTAAAAAGAATTCCTAAACTCTCCGATATATAATTCCTAAATGACTCAAAACATTTTTCTAGACTCAACAACGGCTGCTAAAAACGATCAAGCAGTGGGGGCTCCTAAGGTCAGGGAAGGCTCTGATTACCAATTTGTAACGCCCTCGATGCGGCTATATCTCCTATGTGTCGAAGCACGACTTAGAGGCATAACCGCATTGAAATCAATGTCGCAAGTAAGTCAATCTTCACAACATCCCGTGTAATATAGATAATAAAAGGGGAAGGTACATAGTTGGCTTACACTCGCCACGTCAAACAAAGTACATAAATAGCATTACATCATCCAATCACTCATGGCCCGACTACGGTGCCAAAATAAAAGATCAACCCAACATGCGACACGGTCCTGATCGCCCCAACTGGGCACCGCTACTGATCATCAGGGAAAGACACATAGTAACGGCGTGAGTCCTCGTCGAACTCCCACTTGAGCTCAAGCGCATCATCTGGAACAGAGTCATCAGGCCCTGCATCTGGTTTGGAAGTAATCTTTGAGCCACAGGGACTCAGCAATCTCGCACCCTCGCGATCAAGACTATTTAAGCTTAAAGGTAAGGCAACGTAATATGTGGAGCTGCAGCAAGCGACTAGCATATATGGTGGCTAACCTGTTCGCAAAAGAGAGCGAGAAGAGAAGGCAAAACACGAACGAATAACTAGAGAACAACCTGCGCAAGCATTACTCCAACACCGTGTTCACTTCCCGGACTCCGCCGAGAAGAGACCATCACGGTAACACACACAGTTGATTCATTTTCATTAAGTTAAGGTTCAAGTTATCAACAACCGGACATTAACAAATTCCCATCTGCCCATAACCGCGGGCACGGCTTTCGAAAGTTCAAAACCCTGCAGGGGAGTCCCAACTTAGCCCATGACAAGCTCTCACGGTCAACGAAGGATATTCCTTCTAGCGGGAAGACCCGATCAGACTCGGAATCCTGGTTACAAGACATTTCGACAAGGAAAAACTAAACCAGCAACACCGCCCGAATGTGCCGACAAATCCCGATAGGAGCTGCACATATCTCGTTCTCAGGGCACACTCAGATAGGTCAAGCTACGAGTAAAACCAACCCTCAAGTTGCCCCGAGGTGGCCCCGCAGGCTGCCCAGTTCGGACCAACACTCAGAGGAGCACTGGCCCGGGGGGGGGGTTTAAATAAGATGACCCTTGGGCTCCGGAAACCCAAGGGAAAAAGAGGCTAGGTGGCAAATGGTAAAACCAAGGTTGGGCATTGCTGGAGGAGTTTTAAATCAAGACGAACTGTCAAGGGGTTCCCATTATTACCCAACCGCGTAAGGAACGCAAAATCCGGGAACATAACACCGGTATGACGGAAACTAGGGCGGCAAGAGTGGAACAAAACACTAGGCAAAAGGCCGAGCCTTCCACCCTTTACCAAGTATATAGATGCATTGAGATAACAAGATAATATAATGATATCCCAACAAGAAAATGATGTTCCAACAAGGAACGGTCTTCAATCTTCACCTTCAACTAGCAACGCTATAAGAAGGGCTGAGCAAAGCGGTAACATAGTCAATCAACGGTTTGCTAGGACATGGTGGGTTAGAGGTTTGACATGGCAATTTGGGAGGCATGATAAGCAAGTGGTAGGCATCGTAGCATAGGCATAGCAAAAGAGCGAGCATCTAGCAAAGCAAAGATAGAAGTGATTTCAAGGGTATGATCATCTTGCCTGCAAAGTTATCAGAGTTGACTGGATCCTCGAAAGCAAACTCAACGGGCTCCTCATTAGCGAACTCATCTCCCGGCTCTACCCAAACAAGACAAACAAGCAAAAGGAACACAATCAACCACGTGCAAACTCAAACAACATGATGCAAACCTGGTATGCTATGCGGGATGCGATATGTGATGCATATGCAAGATTTGACAAGGAATGATTGAACCTGGCCTCAACTTGGAAATGCAAGTGTGCCACTGGAAATTTGAGGTGATTTCGGTTGAAATCGATATAAAGAACGCCGGAATCGGATGCACGGTTTGGAAATGGCAAGCAAAACAAATATGACACCGGTCTGCGATAAACAGCAAGTAGCCATCTAAATGCAACAAGTTAAACATGCTACAACACCCAAACATGGAAACAAAATACCTGGAAGGTATCCATTTATGAAGCTTAACAAAAGATGAACACTGAGCTATGGCCAATTCATCCATTAACAGGTTCAAACAAGCATGGCAAAAGTGAAATTGGTAAACAGATTTCAGACTTAGTGAAATTAACACTTGTCAGGAATTTCAGATCAGGTAGCACAATTAGGAGCATGAAAACTATATGCTATAGGAACTTGACATGGCAAAGCAAGGCATGGCATGGAGCTACTCAAAGATCTTAACAAAAGTCCCTTAGTGACCTCAAGCCCAAAGGGATCAGAAAATACAATTGCAAGCATGTGAACATGGCAAAAACATAATCAGATCACAGACTTAGTGAAAAACTGGAACATGCAAATCAGATATCAAGTAGGCATGTTTACGAGCTCGATGCACTCACTACAGAGCATGTCATGACAACCTAAGCATACACCCATCAAGAATACATATTATACAGGCTAGACATGGCAAGAACAATAACATAGCATGCACGGATCAACTACAACATCCTCGGCAAAATCGCTAACAAGTAGACAATCTGCCCAGATTCACGAAATAGCAAAAGTAGAGCTCGATGGACTCAAGCTAGGTTGCTCCATAATTGCAAACAAAGAAATGGATGGATAGATCACCAAAAGATTAACAAATCATCATTACTGATCATCCTCAAAAGAGGCACGGATCACTAGGAAACAACATGAACATATGGCATATTGATAAAAACTGATCAAGGACTTAGTGGAATTGCTAAGTCCCTGAAATCAGCATTAACGAATGCACCACTTTGCAAGCTTGTGCTAGTCACCACACACATCACAAAAATACATGGATGGCACCTCTGGAAAGATGGCAAAGCATATAACAAAACGCATGAAGATCTCAGGGGTATATCATGCACACAATAATCATGGCAAAAATGACAAATAGCTAATTGGAGCAGCAGATCTGGCAATTAACTCAAATAGCACTCTTCCAACAGCATTTAGGGCATCAATATGAACTCAAATGAAAATGATGCAATGATATGAAATGATATACTCTCTGAGACGAACATTTTGATATGCTACACGCCCAAAACAGATCTACGGACGCAAAGTTATGGTACGATGAACATAGCAAAATAATTAGGGTTTTGGGAGGAAAGTCAACCGTCCGGATCTGGATCTGAAAACACTGTTCACGCGCGGACTTCGAGGTTCATCGGACTTGGAGCTTGAGGTCGCTGGATCTTGCGAGGGTGGTCGCCAAAGAGGGACTTGATGGGAGGAGGGGCCGACCGGTGAGGGAGCTCGCCGGGGCGGCGTGGTGCTGCGGCCGGCGGGATGGAGCGGCGCGGCGGAGCGGCGGAGCCGGAGCTCGCCGGAGCTCAGGCATCGATGGCAGCTGTCGGCGCCGGAGTGGAGGATGGTGGCGGCGGGGCGAAGGCGCGGAGCGGCGCCCGGATCTGGGCCGCGGGGGCTGGCCTTGGGCCCCGGCGGGCCCGCGCTGGGTGGCGGCGCGGTTGAAGTGGGCGCGGGCGGCGGCGAGTGGGAGGCGGACACGTGGCGGCGGCGGCTGGGTCGGACGTGTCTATCCCGAGCGGACGCGTCCGGCGGCGAGAGGTGGGAGGCGACTAGGGTTTCGGAAGAGGGGAACCGAGAATTTCGGAGGGGGTGTATTTATAGGCATAGAGGGAGCTAGGAGTGTCCAAATGAGGTGCTGTTTTCGGCCACGCGATCGTTGGGTTTTGGAGAGGGTTTTGGTGGGTTTTGGGCCAAATTGAAGAGGTGTTGGGCTGCAACACACACGAGGCCTTCTTGGTCCCTCGGTTAACCGTTGGAGCATCAAACGAAGTCCAAATGGTACGAAACTTGACAGGCGGTCTACCGGTAGTAAACCAAGGCCACTTGGCAAGTCTCGGTCCAATCTAGAAATGTTTAATCCCCACACACGAAAAGAAGGTATAAATGACCACCGGAGGAGAACGGAGCGCTGGAATGCAAAACGGACAACGAGGAAAAAGCTCGGATGCATGAGATGAACACGTATGCAAATGCAATGCACATGATGACATGATATGAGATGCATGACAACGACAACAACACACGGAGACAAAAACCCAAACCCGAGAAAATAAAATAACTTAACGCCGGAAACGGCAAGAGTTGGATTACATATTAGGTAAATCACATCCGGGGTGTTACATGCGTGAAGATTGAAAAAGTTTTGAGAATGTCAAAAGTATGAAACAATTGCTTGGTTTGTCATCGGGGTTGTGCATGATTTAAATATTTTTTGTGGTGAAGATAGAGCATAGCCAGACTATATGATTTTGTAGGGATAACTTTCTTTAGCCATGTTATTTTCAGAAGACATAATTGCTTTGTTAGTATGCTTGAAGTATTATTATTTTCTATGTCAATATGAACTTTTGTCTTGAATCTTTCGGATCTGAATATTTGCACCACAATTAAGAAGAATTACATTAAAATTATGCCAAGTAGCACTCCGCATCAAAAATTCTGTTTTTGTCATTTACCTACTCGAGGACGAGCAGGAATTAAGCTTGGGGATGCTTGATACGTCTCCAACGTATCTATAATTTTTGATTGCTCCATGCTATATTATCTACTGTTTTGGACATTATTGGGCTTTACTATCCACTTTTATATTATTTTTGGGACTAACCTATTAACCAGAGGCCCAGCCCAGAATTGTTGTTTTTTGCCTGTTTTAGGGTTTTGAAGAAAAGGAATATCAAACGGAGTCCAAACGGAATGAAACCTTCGGGAACGTGATTTTCTCATTGAATACAACTCGGGAGACTTGGACCCTACGTCAAGGCACGTAACAGGAGGCCACGAGGTAGGGGCGCGCCCTACCCTACCAGGCGCGCCCCCACCCTCGTGGGCCCCCTATTGCTACACCGACGTACTTCTTCCTCCTATATATACCCACGTACCCCCAAACGATCAGATACGGACCCAAAACCCTAATTCCACCGCCGTAACTTTCTGTATCCACGAGATCCCATCTCGGGGCCTGCTCCGGAGCTCCGCCGGAGGGGGCATCGATCACGGAGGGCTTCTACATCAACACCATAGCCTCTCCGATAAAGTGTGAGTAGTTTACTTCAGACCTACGGGTCCATAGTTAGTAGCTAGATGGCTTCTTCTCTCTTTTTGGATCTCAATACAATGTTCTCCCCCTCTCTTATGGAGAACTATTCGGTGTAATCTTCTTTTTGCGGTGTGTTTGTTGAGACCGATGAATTGTGGGTTTATGATCAAGTCTATCTATGAATAATATTTGAATCTTCTCTGAATTCTTTTATGTATGATTGGTTATCTTTCCAAGTCTTTTCGAATTATCAGTTTGGTTTGGCCTACTAGATTGATCTTTCTTGCAATGGGAGAAGTGCTTAGCTTTGGGTTCAATCTTGCGGTGTCCTTTCCCGGTGGCAGTAAGGGCAGCAAGGCACGTATTATATTGTTGCCATCGAGGATAACAAGATGAGGTTTTCTTCATATTGCTTGAGTCTATCCCTCTACATCATGTCATCTTGCTTAAGGCGTTACTTTGTTTTTAACTTAATACTCTAGATGCATGCTGGATAACGGTCGATGAGTGGAGTAATAGTAGTAGATGTAGGCAGGAGTCGGTCTACTTGGCTCGGACGTGATGCCTATATACATGATCATACCTAGATATTCTCATAACTATGCTCAATTCTGTCAATTGCTCAACAGTAATTTGTTCATCCACCATAGAATACTTATGCTCTCGAGAGAAGCCACTAGTGAAACCTATGGCCCTTGGATCAACCAAAATGCAATAAATATGATATGCAATGATGATCTAGTGTATAACATTCCAAATTGAAAATTTGGGATGTTACACTTGCACCGGTCCATAGATGGATCGCTGGAGCTTGCTCACTTTGTTAGCACCTTTAGGATCGACAAAACCTTCTAGTTGCATCATATAAGGCACGTATTGTATTGTTGCCATCGAGGATAACAAGATGGTTTTTTTTTTATCATATTGCATGAATTTATCCCTCTACATCATGTCATCTTGCTTAAGGCGTTACTCTGTTCTTATGAACTTAATACTCTAGATGCATGTTGGATAGTGGTCGATGTGTGGATTAATAGTAGTAGATGCAGGCAGGAGTCGGTCTACTTGTCTCAGACGTGATGTCTATATACATGATCATACCTAGATATTCTCATAACTATGCTCAATTCTGTCAATTGCTCAACAGTAATTTGTTCATCCACCATAGAATACTTATGCTCTCGAGAGAAGCCACTAGTGAAACCTATGGCCCTTGGGTCTATCTTTATCATATCAATCTCCTACTACTTAGTTATTTACTTTGCCTTTATTTTACTTTGCATCTTTATCATAAAAATACCAAAAATATTATCTTATCATATCTATCAGATCTCACTCTCGTAAGTGGCCCTATAGGGATTGACAACCCCTATTTGCATTGGTTGCGAGGATTTATTTGTTTTGTGCAGGTGCGACGGACTCGCGCGTAGCCTCCTACTGGATTGATACCTTGGTTCTCAAAAACTGAGGGAAATACTTACGCTACTTTGCTGCATCATCCCTTCCTCTTCGGGGAAAACCAACGCAGTGCTAAAAGAGGTAGCAGAAACCTTCGCCTTCTTTGACGGTTTCTGTTTCTTTTGGGGGGTTGGGATTTGGATTCACGCAAAGACGTTGTGAAGTGGCAAAACATGGACCCTGGTATTGCATCATCCAATCCAACCTCCATAACATCACCAATGCAAGTGTGAGATAAATGGAGCAACATATGTGGCATCTGTCTCATCCTCCTCCTTAGTGTCAGGGTTAGGTGGAGTGCTCAAACACCTAGGAGAAACCTTTAAACATTCGATCTCCATCTATTTTAGCGCCCCCACCAAAACATGCACATCATCTAAATTATTTCCCATAACGACTCCAGTATTCATTAAGCTAGATGAGATGCAAGAATCTAAAAATGAAAGTAAAGACTTATTGACTGAAATACCTGGCGTGGTGTCAAAATTGCACGTAGCTTGTCGACGCATAGCCTTAGCCATCGAGTGCTCGTTAGTCCGAGAAGAACCATCACCGGAGGCGGGGTGGCAGCTGCTACGTCAAATGACTCCCTTTGTAACTTAATATAAGACTTCTTTGACACCATTACAATGTCAATAATGACTTAATTAAGTTACAAAGGAGTATTAATTTAGAGTGGAGGGAGTAGATGTGTTGATAGTTGCCTACTGCATTTCGTGCTAGTTGTCTCAAGCCAAAAAAATAGGTAAAAATGTTTAATAGGTAAAAAAAGAACTACAAAATATATATTTCAGAAGATAAAATAAAAAGGCCAAAAATGAAAGATATAAAAAGAATTAGAATAATAAGTTGAGAAGAGTGAAATTACGGTAGAAAAGGGCAAGTAAGTATTTTGTCGGGCTTAAAAAATCCATTAAATAGTCCATGTTATACTCTGGTTATTTGCACATCATGGTTGAGGTGTTTAAAAGCCAATGAGCGTTTAATATGTCACTAGGAAAAAAACCACAGATCCATCTATGGCGGTAGGGTATGATTCCCAAAGCAAGGATTTTTGTCAGTGACTTCTACTCTTCCACTCAACCACCGGTTACGCGACACGAGCTGAGGAAACCTCAGGTCTTTGTTCCTGGTGCGTAGGAAGAGTTTTCATTTGAATTTTATGTGTAGCGGCGACGCTATAATGTTGTTGTGTTGATCCGGCTCTTATCTGTCTTGGCAACACTTCATGAGGCTTTGTTGAGGAGATTGGGAGTTTTTTTCCTCGATGACCTTTGATGGACAATTGGTCGGTTCATCTTGGTGTTTGTCAATGCTTCTATATGGGAACCATCGGCGATAGTCTTGCCTTCATCGACAAACCATTTTTTTCACCTAGATCGAGGTAGTGCTTCCTGCAATGTTCTTGGTGTGATTGCCAATCTCTATCTCATACGATAATATACCATTGCGGATGGTCTACTATTGTGGTGATTCAACGAGATTTGTCCCTATAGATGTCTTTGCATGTATTTCATTGGGAAATTTCTCAATATCATCCATCAATGACGGAAGCTATGGCGATAGAGTGACACCGAATTTGGTTGGTTCTTTGAGAAGAATATTGAGTCTAAGGGTCTTAGTTGTACTTTTCTATTTGTTTAGGATTGTTTAATGTTTATGAATTTGATACCCCACTATCTATTTGTATCCACTTATCGCATTATGAAATATAAGCCATATTGTGTTTGTGAGATGAAAAACCTTCCCCATGAAACTAGGCACTTATATGAGCCCTTTTGTGATACACAAATTTCACTAAGGAAAACAAGAGAAACGTCATTTTTACCCCCCTTGAGTTTTGGATATGGGATACTTTACCTCCCAATTTAATTTGAGTTCTCCAAAGTAGCAAAATGAGATGGAATAACCCTCTAATACAACATCTATTCCTACCTACTCAAATACACCATCTAGTCATGCCACTTCAAATATGTCATCTATTCATGCCTTCTTCGATAACAACCACCTTTGTACAGCTCTAAGAGCAAATGACAACAAAGACCTATATATGGAGAATTTTCAACACAGACCCCCAAGATTTGTGTTTTGAGGTGTGCCGTGGTAGATGTGTCACCAAGTTTGGTTGCATATGGTTTTTTTAAATGGCATGTACTCCCTCGATAGCCTACCAAAACATCATATATTTAGGTATGGAGGGAATATTTAGGAACGAAGAAGTAGGTTGCATATAACCTATTGCGTAATCTAAATTGGTCTCATAGTCCAAAATGTTGTTTTTGCGATCACCATGTGTCCATTAAACATTTATTCCTCGCCTGTCATTTTAATAGCGCCGTGTGGCACATAGTCCTGGTGGCATTTAACTAATACCCCTATGTAATGTCAATAATACGTATAGTATTTGGTTTAGGGGGATTAACTTGTTAAGGGCACTTATCCTGGTTTGAGCAGCCGCTCTCTACGGGTCATTATAGCTATGTAGAAATTATGTCTTTTTTTATAAGAGAAAAAATGAGTCTCCTGTCTAGATTATATACTCATGCATACACTTTCACATACGGTCGTCCGAACCTTTATCCATCATAAGTAATGTTAGAATAAATTCGAGGCATGTTGTTGATCATCTGAGGACCAAGTAATTATATAAGGCACAACATCAAGATTTGTTAATGAGGTTCATTGATGTGGCTACATCTTCGGGCTTGACTATGGATACTCCTCCCCATGACACCATTACAATACAACACCCGTTCGCCCTGGACGCCGGCACATGCCGTCGGCTCCTTTTGCGTTTCTGTGCTATTATGTCAACATAAGTTATATCGTGTGTCTACCCCGCTATATATGAGAGGCCTAGAATACAAGTGTCCTAGTTGGATACGACTCCATGTCCTATCTAAACACAATACAACTACAAGTCCAACTGTAACCTACTTTGTACACAATATTTGACATAACTCTAACAAACTCCATCTTGGTGAATATTCTCCACCATCAAGAATTCATCAATGCGTCTTCATGTATATTGGACTTGAGTTTACCCTGTAAGTTCCACTTCTATTCCAAAGACTCCATATAACTCTACCTACAACTTGTAATCCCTTCTTTTCTTGACCACCGTCAATGTTGGAGCGAAATCAAGTTCCACATTACTCTAGTTTGCGCTCCCAACTTTCAAAGTAACAGTCCAACGCCATCACACACTGATCACTGACCTGCGTGAAAGTGAACAACCCACGTATTGAGTGTCACACATAAGAGTTATCTGAACTCAACATCACCGCTCCTTTCTTGACCGCCTTTTTAAAAATTGAAGAAATTTCACCGTTGCTTTTAGTCATCCCGAGTCAAATCCGCAGTTGTCTCACCACATGTATGACCACCAGAGCTCTGGCCCGTCTCCATGCCCCGTGCATACTGCACGCCTCGCTGCTATTACCGCGTCGAGTCTCCATTGTCCTGGTCGTGTCTCAAGGGTCGCAAATCCACACCACTCAACCCCCACTGCAGAGTACCACCGATCATCATCGACCGATGATGAGTTTCACACTTTCATTAGACCACTGGGCTCCAGTCTGAACTGCATGTCACTTGCTTTTTTCTACTGAATAGGCTTCGACTCTCTGTGCACTTACACCGTAGCCCCTCAATCCAGCTCCACCTTCAATATGACTCCATGGTAGATGATCAGTCCACCCTCGTGCCCCGTCGACTTCAAGCTCACATGTGCATCATCTTGAATCAACCCCGTGCCGTAGTCTTGTCGAAGCCACACAAGCCTTCAGGCCTGCGCCACGTGTTTCCACACCCAGAAGTCGGTCACCATTAGCATCTCGCTCATATGTCGCCGTCGCCGATCTCACCATCGTCTTCTGTACCAACCGACATCCCCGTCGATCCGTCAGACTGTCTAGTCCGACCAGGCTCCCAGATCATCTTTCACGAATTTCCATCCATCACATGATAATTCCATCTTAGCTGACATGACTTCCTGCAACGCCTTCAAGCATCCATGTTGTGCCAACAAATTTTTCACCCTTGTTTATCATAACCCAAGGTTTTATGTCTCGTTGAACTTCTCCACCTCAAACATGATACCTGTTGACGCCATGACTCTTCGTATGACAGACCCAACGAAAAATTATCGAGCTTCCACCGCAATGCCCCAAGCATATGAGCAAAACCTGATGAGGTACACCCCGATGTACTAATAGCAAAATCCAAACAAACTTGGTCTTTCACATGATATGCTCCTGGCTCAATATCTGATGCTAGCTTTGCTTTGTCAAGTCTGTGCTTTCTAATGTATACTCCCTCTATTCTATATTATTCGTCGCTGATTTAGTAAAAAACAGAGGGTGTACGTATGAATGGATTTTTCTCCGCTGACTGATCTGCTGCCTCTCGTGCCTTTGTCTCCCTTGCCGGCTGCTGCCGCTGCTATTAACCAGCGTGCAGGTCTTGGCCACAGAGACGAGGAGAACACGGCTCCTCTTGAGACTCGATCTTTTTTTTCCAATAACAAATCTCGTACTACATACTCCTCGCACCGTATGCATCTAGCCTCTACACGGCCGCTCAGCCATCCACACCAGGGCCTTGGGCCACCATCTGCCACGTGCCACGTTGCTGCTGCCGCAACTCGCGTTCGCCGCTTGACGCTCGCCCGATCAGTTAGCCGGCCAATCACCGCACGTCCTGCCTACCGACCGCAGTTTGTAGCCATGCAACCGTAGCAGTTTCCGCCGCTGCTTGCTTCCAGATCGATCTCGTCCGAGGTTTCGTGACTACGTGCCACGAGTCGCCGACCTGCTGCGTCCGATTGCTGCTTGAAGATCAAAACACGAACAATTTTGCATCTTTGATCACAACTCGCCGAGGAACACTCCCGTATCGCGATCGCTCTTGCAGATTTATGTCAATGCTTCCTTCCTCCTCTATATCAACCTCAATCGCCTCTCAGACCTTTTCAACCTTGTTCATGATATTACTTGTTAGAATAAATTCGAGGCATGTCGTCGATCATCTGAGGACCAAGCAATCAAACGAGGCACGACACCGAGATTTGTTAACGAGGTTCACCGGTGTGGCTACATCCCCGGGGCCGGCTTGACTATAGGCGCTCCTCCCTATGACACCCCTACAATACCACAGCCGGTCGCCCTGGACGCCGACACATGCGTAACTTACTTTGTACACAAATATTCGACACAACTCTAACAGGTAGTGTCTAGTCTTTGCATCGCAGTTGCATTTTGAGAGTCCTGCTTCTTCGTTCCCAAAGCATTTTGGTTCTGCATGTGGAGGTTGTGTTAATCTTACTTGCACAGGCCGGAGTTTACTAACTCTTTTATGGGGCATATGAGCGACATATTAGAAATTCCAATAGAAATGCTTCGGTTTGAAGGGAAAAAAAATATTCTGTTGCATGAACCGGAGAGACCCCCCTCTAGCTAGAAATCCCAGCATGCAAATTTGGTTATATTACTTGTACACAGTTTAATATCATTAGGGCATCTCTAACCGAACCCTCAAAATTTAAGTCCTCAAATCTTAACTCCTCAAATATGAGTTCAAAAACTTGTGGAGCTAACCGAACCCTCAAACAAAGTATACCCCACATAAAAGTATCCCTTCCTCTTCTTCTTCCTTCCACACAACAAACGATGATTTCTAGGCAGTAGATGATGTCCTGGAGTTAGCTAGGACCTAGGGTAGATGATCTACAAAAAGCAATTTGACGGAGACTCACCAAGCGTGGCATACGTGTGCGAGGAAGGAGTCGAGAAAGTCGGCAAAATTCATCCTCCGTGCACCACGATTTACGCACTTCTTCGTCTGATTGGGTTTTTCTCCTCTTCACTCTTCTAGTGACACGATGGTGTGATCCGAGACACCACGATTTGTCGGAATCAATGATGGGGTTGACAGACATGTTCTTTGTAGGCGCTTCTTTGTAATACTTCCTTCATTTTTATATACAAGGCCGCAAAATCAAATTACAGATAGGAAGGTAAATATTTAATACATGTTTTGCAACCAAATTTTTTTCTCGTTTACTGTGATCATTAAGACATCACATGCATGCAAGAAAACTGAATGAAAGAAGTAGATGAGTGTCATTATGACTACATGCATGCAAATATTAAACAAGTTGCTAGCATGAGGAAACATCATTAATTTTTGCCTCGATTATTGTTGGTGGTCTCGATTAATTTTTACCCAGTCCAAGTATTGTGGCTTGGATGGGGCATCCGACATTAGGTGTTAGGTGTTGGTGCAATGTCTGTTTGGTATTAGGCTCGGACATTCGGCACCCCTTCATCACGGGGATAGAAGTAGCGACATATGTTGTCAAGATGGTGACTTCATGCTTACTGATGTATTACCTTGTAAGGGTTTTGTGAATAATTAGTAAAATGATTGCATGCATCGCCCAAATGTAGAGGCCGAGGGTACATCTTCCTTTTAAAAAAATGCAAAATGTATATTCTTTAGTGGCCTTGTATAAGTAAATGGAGGGAGTAAGTGCGTGTAGTGATCTAGGTGATGTTGTGCCTGCCATCTTGGCCGGGGACGACGGGAGGGAGCGCTGTCATGTCTTGGGGTGATAGAGGAGAAATCGAGGAAAACTTCTGCGAAATCTCCGTGAGTCTCACTGGAATCTTGCTGGAGCACGCATGGTCACGCCGGTCGCTGGGGAGGTGTTGTGCACTGGGGGGGGGGGGGGTTGTTCGAGGAGGAGCGGGAAATTTTTAGTAAGAAGTGGAGGCGGCTGCTCAAATTTAAGCAAGAGGGATAACTTTTGAGGCTTAATTCCTCATTTTTTTTTCAGAAGTTAACCGCTTAACTACAGAAAATGGAAAGAAAAAGTTCTACTTAAAATGGATTTTTTTGTGGAGTTAAAGTTTTTTGAGGGTTCGGTTAGAGTTGCCCTTACTAATTGCCGGCCTTCGGAGAAATGTAAGACGATCGATGCATCTTACAGACCAGATCACTAAAAATAAACGGGCGCCAGACTGACAAGAACATATTTTCAGTTTCTCTCATAGAGGGCAAATTAACATCGACGGTAACCGTGGCAAGAAATAGGCAAAGGCGAGCCTGCCGGCCGCCTGTGCCACACGCTCCAAATACATCATGATAGATCACAAACGCACACGTCGGTGCACAGATTAGCTAATAAGTAGACAAGAAAGCAAAGGTACAGGGTGGCAAACGATAGATCAGCGCTTATTCTAGCAGGTAGCATGCATGGAGCTAGCTTCGCTTGATAGACCTAGCTTGACTCCTCTCTAGTAGGCGACGATCCTGAGCCCGAGGCTCTTCTGCGCGTACTCGATGAGTCCGTCCACCTCGCCGTCGTCGACGTAGCCGTCGCCGTCGGCGTCGGCATACTCGATGCCGCGCTTGCTCTTGTACCCCGAGAAGCGCGTCCGGATGGTGCGCATCGCGCACCGCAGCTCGTCGCGGCTGATGCGGCCGTCGCGGTCCACGTCGAACCGCCGGAGCCACTCCTTGAACTCGTCCACCGTCATGTCCCCGTCCAGCGACCTTGTCGCCGCCGTCACGTTCCTGATCGCCATATCAAACTGATCAGTCTCCGGCCTTCCTTGCTCCGACGAGAGCTACCTTGGCCGTGGATGTATGAATTTATGTATCTCTCTGAATGTGCAGCTGCCTGTTCGGCCGTAAAGCTCTTATATAAGCGCGGCCTGCACCATTACACCGCCGGTGACGTGTTCGTGCTGGTTACGTTTTTCACGGTTCGGACCCTACCTGCAGCATAGCTTATTCATCACGCGGTGTAGATTCTCCACTTATCTTCATTTTCTTTTTGGTACTCTATATATCTTGGATTTTTTTTTTTGAGAAATACTCTACATATCTTGACGATTGATGATAGGATAGATACTCGTTGTCGACGAACATGTAAATTTGGTGCTGTTTTAATTGGGCCATCTATTATGGGGATGCTCGTTGAAAGGCGTAAGAATCTGCACCAAGTGGCTCGAGGGAGAAAGGAAACGTATGGAGCAAAAGCTGGAGATGCATTTCGGTGATTGGTGATGAATTAAGAATCGTGTACAGCTCCACGGGCCAAGCAGTGCCACCCAATGTGGGAATATTCGAGGGGCAACTTCCTCATCGAATTTCTACAATGAAAGGTTGGACATGATATGATATTTAGAGACGGAACAGGATGCGACGCTTAGGCCTGAAATTATTGTACACGCGTCTAGAATTGTCCAATCTTGTAGTGGTGTGCATCAGTTTCTTCATGTCGCCGACGGAAATGGCAAGTTATAATCCGTTGTGTTTTTGCTTGTTGCGACGAAGTCAAAAATAAAACCACCTATGGTTTTCCAGCTTTGGGGTAATAATTTGTGTGCTTAAGCGTAACTCAACTAGCACTAAACAGTATAATACCACACAAAATAATATCTGCTAAAAGTAAATGGTTCAAGTTTTTCCCACCAGTCAAAAGTTCCATAATTCTGATTGTACCATCATGTACAACAACATATAAATACACTTTGAAAATCTATTTCATGATGGATCTAACAAAACAAAGTTGATGAAGTAGATGTTGGTCTCATGTCCTCTGCTCGGTTCTTATCTTTTCATTTTTATGATGACGTTATATTTGCTTTGGTTTGTAGAAAAGTGTTCCTATGTACCTAAGGGGGTCATCATCACTAACTTATTTATCTTGTCAGCGCACGGACTACTGAGGGGAACAACGTTGTGGCAGCAATAGGCAGCCAGCCTGCCACGTCGACCAAACCAAGCGAGGCACACGGCTACGAACCAAGGCGCGTCTTGAACAGGCCGGCCCGTATCGCGCAGCCCAACAGGAGGTTCGTTGGGCCCGAGTGGACCAGCTAGGGTTAGCCCAACCGCAGCACCTACTTATCCCCACCGGCTAGACGAGTGATGCATCCAGTTGGATCAAGACGAATGGCGGCTCTCTTCCTCATTCCCATTCCATCTCCTCTCGCAAGAACAACTACGGTTGATTGTAATCGGATTTGAGATTGTATCTGAATTCGAGTGATAGATCGATTGTCACCCTAACATCCTGGTATCAGAGACCATCACCACCCCTCTCCGCTGCGACAACCCTGGAGACTCGCCACCCTGTCCACACGTGGCAAGTACTCCTCGCCGCCATGGATCCAGCTCTGAAGGAGTACCTGGACAAGCTCCACCAAGACGCCAAGGCCGACTCTGCTCACGTCCTCAAGCAGCTATAGACCCAGTCTTCGCAGATTGAGGATCTCCTCCACTAGAAGCCCGATCCCGAGTCGGGAAGCTGAAGACCACCGTGGCGACTCTTCAATCCGCGGCGCCACCTGCACCCAGCAGCACGGCGAACCCCAGCATCCTCCCACTGCTGCTTTAGGCGCGAGGACCACCTCTCGGGCCCGAT
Organism: Triticum urartu; assembly: GCF_003073215.2. Classification (NCBI taxonomy): domain Eukaryota; kingdom Viridiplantae; phylum Streptophyta; class Magnoliopsida; order Poales; family Poaceae; genus Triticum; species Triticum urartu. The sequence goes on along the minus strand of NC_053026.1, from coordinate 431,573,783 downwards.
GGCCACGGCGTCGCTGATCTCACCAGGGGGGAGGGGGCGACCCCTGCGTCGCTGGCGGCACTCCCGGTCATAGGTAGGGTGCCCCTTTCCGCTAGTTCCTGCCGCTACGCCCCCACTATCGTCTTCCATCCTCACCACCTTGGACCAGCCACCGCCGTCCATGAACTTCCCCATTTTTACCGGCGAAAACCCACAACTCTGGAAGACGCTCTGCGAGCAGTACTTCCAGATGTTCCCTGTTCATGATTCTTACCGTGTTCGCATGGCCATTCTCAACTTCTCTGGCCCTGTGGGCATCTGGCTCCAGTCCGTTCAGAGGAAACTGACCGGGCTGGACCGGGACTCGTTCACATACCTTTTCTGTACACGATTCAGCAGGGACAAACACCAGATGCTCATCCGCCAATTCTATGCTATCAAGCATACCACCATGGTCGCTGATTTCATCGAGCGCTTTGAATCGTTGATGAATCATTTGATCTCGTATTCAGAGCTAACCCACCCGTATTTCTTTCTGACTCGTTTGTCAAGGGCCTGCGACCGGACATTCGAGCAGTGGTGCTTGTGCAACGCCCACTGGGACCTGGACACAGCGTGCTCGCTGGCCCTACTTAAGGAGGAAGTGGCCGGCGGCGAGCTCTCGGATGGCCGCACCACCACCAACCGCGGCCAATGGAATTACCCATGTGCGACTACACCCTCGTTCTTCGGTCAACCTGCTACACCAACGGTGGTCTCCGAGGATCGACGCGGCACCGACACTGCATGCGCCATCACCGAGAACAGCAAGGTCGCGGCGCTCCGTTAGTTTCGCCGCACGAAGGGCCTACATTTCAAGTGCGGGGAACGGTGGGGCAAGGACCACGTGTACCCACCCACGGTGCAAATGCACGTCGTCGACGAGCTCCTCGCCATGTTCACTCAAGACGACATCATTGTGGAGTCCCCACCCGCATCACCAACATCTGAAGAAGAAAACATGTGCACCATTTCTCGTCAGGTAGAGGATGGATTGTCTGGCCCGGGTGTTCTTCAGTTACAGGCATGGCTCCAAGGGCACGAGATCGTGCTTCTCGTCGACTCGGCAGCTCTACATCCTTTGTTGACAGCTCTCCGGCCACCAAGCTTGATGGGGCAGTGCCATTGCCACGGCCATGTAAGGTGCGTGTTGCTGATGGCGCCTCCTTTCCCTGCACCCGCTTCATTCCGGCCTATTCATGGATCACTCAAGGGCACGAATTCACCACGGATTTCAAAATCGTGAAGCTGGGCTCGTATGATGCCATCCTTGGGATGGATTGGCTGCGCAAACACGCTCCTATGAGCATTGACTGGATTGCGTAACAATTGACTGTCACCACACCTGCTGGGCGCCTCCAAATGTCTGCGATTTCTTCGGATCAGACGCAGTGCTCCGTCATCTCGGCTCCAGAGTTGCTCAAAGCCTGTAAGCAGGGATCAGTTGCTCATGTTATACACCTCAACTCTCTCGACGACAACAGTGAGCAGGATACACCAATGCTAGTGGAAGTTCTTCGGTTGCTCGAGCAGTTCACTGATGTGTTCGAGGACCCGCGCAGTCTTCCACCTCATCGTGAATGTGACCATCGCATACCTCTGATGGCAGGCGCGCAACCTGTCACATCTCGACCCTATCGGTACAAGCCTGAATTGAAAACAGAAATAGAGCGACAAGTTCAGGAATTGTTGGATGCAGGGATTATTCAGAAGAGCTCCAGCTCTTTTTTGTCTCCAGCTCTGTTGGTCAAAAAGAAGGATGGGACATGGCGCTTATGCGTCGACTACCGTCGTCTCAACTCCATGACCGGCGTGTGCAAGTTCCCCATATATACCAATAATTGATGAACTTCTCGACGAGCTCGCCGACACCAAATGGTTTTCGAAACTCGATCTACGCATAGGGTTTCATTAGATCAAATGGCTAAGGGAGAGGAGTACAAGACGACGCTTCTGTTGGGAATCGTTGCATGGAAAACAAGAAAAATTCTACGCACGCGCAATGATCTATCCATGGAGATGCATAGCAACAAGGGGAAGAGTGTGTTTACGTATCCTCGTAGATCATAACTGGAAGTGTTTCACAACGCGGTTGATGTAGTCGAACTTCTTCTCACGTCAACCGATCAAGTATCGAACGCACGGCACCTCCGCGTTCTGCACACGTTCAACTCGGTGACGTCCCTCGCCCTCTTGATCCAGCAAGACGTCGAGGTAGTAGATGAGTTCCGTCAGCACGACGGCGTGGGGACGATGATGGTGAAGTGATATCCGCGGGGCTTCGCCTAAGCACTACGGAAATATGACCGGGGTGTAAACGGTGGAGGGGGGCACCGCACACGGCTAACAATTGATCTGGTGTGTGCTAGGGCGCCCCCTCCCACACACACACACACACACACACACACACACACACACACACACACACACACACATATATATATATATATATATGTGGGAGGGAGAGGGAAGGCTGCCAGGAGGTACCCCCAGTAGGCCGAATCCTACTCGGGGTCCTCCCCAAGTGGCCCCCTGCCATATTTAACCGAGGGAGAAGGAAAGAGGAAGGGAGAGGGAAGGAAGTGGGAATCCTAATCCATACTTTCCTTTCCCGTCCCCCTTTCCTTCTCCTACTAAGCCGGCCCATATGGGGGCGCACCAGCCCCTTGTGGCTGGTGTGTTTCCCCTCTTGGCCCATAAGGCCCATATCTTTTGTCGGGGGTGCTCGGAACCCCTTCCGATGACCCGATAAGTATCCGATACCCCCCGAAACACTTCCGGTGTACGAATACCATCGTCCTATATATCAATATTTACCTCTCGACCATTTCGAGACTCCTCGTTATGTCCGTGATCTCATCCGGGACTCTGACGGTCACCAAATCACAATAGCGGAACCTGGATGTCCATATTGGCTCCTACATATTCTATGAAGATCTTTATCGGTCCAACCGTTATGACAACATACGTAATTCCCTTTGTCCATCGGTATGTTACTTGCCCGGGATTCAATCACCGGTATCTTCATTACAGACAAATCTCTTTACTCGTTCCGTAATACATCACCTTGTCACTGCTACCTCTTGAACATGTGTTGGTTTTCCCTTGAAGAGGAAAGGGTGATGCAGCAAAGTAGCGTAAGTATTTCCCTCGGTTTTTGAGAACCAAGGTATCAATCTAGTAGGAGACTACACGCAAGTCACCTAGTACCTGCACAAAAAAACAAGAACCTCGCAACCAACGCGATAAAGGGGTTTTCAACCCCTTCACGGTCACTTACGAAAGTGAGATCTGATAGACATAATAAGATAAATAGTTTTGGTATTTTTGTGGTATAGATTGGAAAATAAAGATTGCAAAATAAATAGTAAACTAGAATTATAGATTGGAAACTTATATGATGTAAAGTAGACCCGGGGGGCATAGTTTCACTAGTGGCTTCTCTCAAGATAGCAAGTAGTACGGTGGGTGAACAAATTACTGCCGAACAATTGATAGAAAAGCGCATAGTTATGATGATATCTAAGGCAATGATCATGAATATAGGCATCACGTCCGTGTCAAGTAGACCGAAACGATTCTGCATCTACTACTATTACTCCACACATCGACCGCTATCCAACATGCATCTAGAGTATTAAGTTCATAAGAACGGAGTAACGCATTAGGCAAGATGACATAATGTAGAGGGATAAACTCAACCAATATGATATAAACCCGATCTTTTTATCCTCGATGGCAACAATACAATACGTGTCGTTTCCCTTTCTGTCACTGGGATCGAGCACCGCAAGATTGAACCCAAAGCTAAGCACTTCTCCCATTGCAAGAAAGATCAATCTAGTAGGCCAAACCAAACTGATAATTCGAAGAGACTTGCAAAGATATCAAATCATGCATATAAGAATTCAGAGAAGAATCAAATAATATTCATAGATAATCAAGTTCATAAACCCACAATTCATCGGATCTATGCAAACACACCGCAAAAAGAGTTACATCGAATAGATCTCCAAGAAGATCGAGGAGAACTTTGTATTGAGATCCAAAGAGAGAGAAGAAACCATCTAGCTAATAACTATGGACCCGAAGGTCTGTGGTAAACTACTCACACATTATTGGAGAGGCTATGGTGTTGATGTAAAAGCCCTCCGTGATCGAATCCCCCTTCGGCAGATCGTCGGAGAAGGCCCCAAGATGGGATCTCACGGGTACAGAAGGTTGCGGCGGTAGAAAAGGTGTTTCATGGCTCTCCCCGAAGGTTTCAGGGTATAAGAGTATGTATAGGCGAAAGAAGTAGGTCAGTGGAGCTGCAAGGGGCCCACGAGGGCGGGGCGCGCGCCCTCCTGCCTCGTGGCTTCCTCGCTGCTTTCTTGACGTCCACTCCAAGTCTCCTGGATTGCGTTTGTTCCAAAAACGATCCTCGCGAAGGTTTCATTCCGTTTGGATTTCGTTTGATATTCCTTTTCTGCGAAACACTGAAATAGACAAAAAAAGCAATTTGCACTGGGCTTTCGATTAATAGGTTAGTCCCAAAAATAATATAAAAAGGTATAATAAAGCCCATTAAACATCCAAAACAGATAATATAATAGCATGGAACAATAAAAAATTATAGATACGTTGGAGACGTATTAAGCATCCCCAAGCTTAATTCTTGCTCGTCCTCGAGTAGGTAAATGATAAAAACAGAATTTTTGATGTGGAATGCTCCCTAACATAATTTTCAATTTAATTCTCTTTGTTGTGGCATGAATGTTCAGATCCAAAAGATTCAAGATAAAAGTTTAATATTGACATAAAAATAGTAATACTTCAAGCATGCTAACCATGTAATTATGTCTTATCAAAATAACATAGCCAAAGAAAGCTTATCCCTACAACATCATATAGTTTGGCCATGCTTTATTTTTGTCACACAAAATGCTCCCATCATGCATAACCCCGATGACAAGCCGAGCAATTGGTTCGTACTTTTTAACGTGCTTCAGCCTTTTCAACCCTTACGCAATACATGAGCGCAAGCCATGGATATAGCACTATAGGTGGAATAGCATATGATGATGGGGGTTGTGTGAGAAGACAAAAAAGGAGAAAGTCACATTGACGCGGCTAATCAACGGGCTATGGAGATGCCCATCAATTGATGTCATTGCGAGGAGTACGGATTGGCATGCAACAGATGCACTAGAGCTATAAGTGTATGAAAGCTCATCAAAAGAAACTAAGTGGGTGTGCATCCAACTTGCTTGCTCACGAAGACCTAGGGCATTTTGAGGAAGCCCATCATTGGAATATAAAATCCAAGTTCTATAATGAAAAATTCCCACTAGTATATGCAAGTGACAAAATAAGAAACTATCTATCATGAAGACCATGGTGCTATTTTGAAGCACAAGTGTGGAAAAAGGATAGTAACATTGTCCCTTCTCTCTTTTTCTCTCATTTTTTTGTTTGGGCTTCTTTGGCCTCTTTTTTATTTGGGCTTCTTTGGCCCCTCTTTTTTATTTCACTTTCCTCACATGGGACAATGCTCTAGTAACGATGATCATCACACTTTTATTTACTCATAACTCAATGTTACAACTCGATACTAGAACAAAAATGTGACTCTATGTGAATGCCTCCGGCGGTGTATCGGGATATGAGATGAATCAAGAGGGACATGTATGATAGAATTATGAAAGTGGCTTTGCCACATATACGATGTCAACTACATGATCATGCAAAGCAATATGACAATGATGGAACATGTCATAATAAACGGAACGGTGGAAAGTTGCATGGCAATATATCTCGGAATGCTTATGGAAATGCCATAATAGGTAGGTATGGTGGCTGTTTTGAGGAAGATATAAGGAGGCTTATGTGTGATAGAGTGTATCGTATCATGGGGTTTGGATGCACTGGCGAAGTTTGCACCAACTCTCAAGGTGAGAAAGGGCAATGCACGGTACCGTAGAGGCTAGCAAATTGCGGAAAGGTAAGAGTGCGTATGATCCATGGACTCACATTAGTCATAAAGAACTCATATACTTATTGCAAAAGTTTATTAGCCCTCGAAGCAAAGTACTACTACGCATGCCCCTAGAGGGATAGATTGGTAGGAAAAGACCATCGCTTGTCCCCGACCACCACTCATAAGGAAAGCACTCAAAGAACACCCCATGCTTCAAATTTGTCACACAACGTTTACCATACGTGCATGCTACGGGACTTGCCAACTTTAACACAAGTATTTCTCAATTTCATAATTTCCCAACTAGCATGACTCTAACATCACCACCTTTATATCTCAAAACATCTATCCAAGAATCATAGTATTCAATGCACTCTTTATGAAAGTTTTATCATACCCATCTTGAATGCCTATCATATTAGGACTAGTTTTATAGCCAAAGCAAATTACCATGCTATTCTAAAAGACTCAAAATAATATAAGTGAATCATGGGAGATCAATAATTTCTACAAAATAAAACCACCGCCGTGCTCTAAAAAATATAAGTGAAGCACTAGAGCAAAATTATGTAGCTCAAGAGATATAAGTGAAGCACATAGAGTATTCTAATAAATTCTGATTCTTGTGTGTCTCTCCCAAAATGTGTGTACAACAAGGATGACTGTGGTAAACTAAAAATCAAATACTCAAATCATACAAGACGCTCCAAGAAAATCACATATCATGTGGTGAATAAAAATATAGCCTCAAGTAAAGTTACCGATAGACAAAGACGAAAGAGGGGATGCCTTCCGGGGCATCCCCAAGCTTAGGCTTTTGGTTGTCCTTGGATTTTACCTTGGGGTGCCTTGGGCATCCCCAAGATTAGGCTCTTGCCACTCCTTGTTCCAAAATCCATCAAATCTTTACCCAAAAACTTGAAAACTTCACAACACAAAACTCAACAGAAAATCTCATGAGCTCCGTTAGTATAAGAAAACAAATCACCACTTTAAGGTACTGTAATGAACTCATTATTTATTTATATTGGTGTTAAACCTACTGTATTCCAACTTTTCTATGGTTCATACACCCCGATACTAGCCATAGATTCATCAAAATAAGCAAACAACACACAAAAAACAGAATCCGTCAAAAACAGAACAGTCTGTAGTAATCTATAGGTTTCAAATACTTATGTAACTCCAAAACTTCTACCAAATTAGGAAGACCTAAATAATTTGTATAATGATCTGCTGCAGTTGGAATTGTTATTTTATCACTCTCTGGTAAAAAATGAAAATTATTCTCGTGAGCGCATATTTTCTTTTTTTCAGCAAGATCAAACAACAATCATCCAAGAAGATCCTAAAAGCTTTACTTGGCACAAACACTAATTAAAGCATAAAAAACACAATCATAACAGCGGATAGATGATTTATTTATTACTAAACAGGAACAAAAAGCAAGGAACAAAAAAAATTGGGTTGCCTCCCAACAAGCGCTATCGTTTAACGCCCCTAGCTAGGCATAAAAACAAGAATAGATCTAGGTATCGCCGTGATAATGATAAGGCAAATCGCGAAAACTCATCTCATACTCCCTATGTTCAGCGGCAAGTTTTGTTTGTGGCAAGCAAAAGTAATCAAAAGGGCTGAATTTAATGGGACAAAAGTCCCCAAGATCAA